>NC_036842.1:7067216-7169059 GCF_002910315.2 Salvelinus sp. IW2-2015 | reverse complement strand
CTGTCTACAGTAGCACCACAGACCTGTCTACAGTAGCACCACAGAGCTGTCTACAGTAGCACCACAGAGCCGTCTACAGTAGTTCTATATACATGTCTATGGTGGTTCTACAGACACGTCTGCAGTAATTGTTTAAAGTGAATCTCTGTGAAGGTATTAGGTGAGCATTAGGGATCACATTCTCATTAGATACTAAGAGGATTCTTAAGTGGCGACGCTTCCCACAGCCTGTTGTGTGTTTTTGTGTGTGTGTGTGTGTGTGTGTGTGTGAACGTGTGTGTATGTGTCAGCATCTGTGACTACCCAGCTAACAACTCCAGGGAGAGAGAACATTTTTGTAATGTTCCCAATAAAGTTCCTCTAATGTTTGCGTGTCCAGTTGTCTGTTAGTCAGAGAAACATTCTATCTATGTTAGCAAAAACCTTCAGAGAACCGTTTGTAGCATGTTTTGGCATTGAAGGTAGAAGAACATTTCATGGGATGTGGCAAGAACATTCATATGCCCAGTCTTCTGTGGGTTAGGAGAATATTCCATCAACGTCCCACCGACCACACACAGAACATGGTTGCCATGTTCTCAGGATATAAGACATGAATGTTCTAGACACGTTTCATGAGAACATTGCACAAACATTTATGTGTATCAGTTGGAACTAATTGAACGTTCGCCCCTTCCAATAAACAGTTCCACTACACATCACACCTTGTTACTGTCGCCCAGCCAATGAAGGCCCTAGCTCGTTGTCCGTTGACAAGGTTAGAGACACTTTAACACACAGCATTTTCTACTTACATGCCTGACACACACGATTACATCGTGCATGTTCACTTACACAGTAATTATTATTCAACAGTCCTCACCTGAGATTTGAACTCACAACCTCTTGGTTCACTGTACATTCATCGTCCTGCTACACCACCAAGTCCACGCCATGTACTGGTTCATCTGACTATTGTCATCATTGATTTGATCGACTTATCTCAGCAATTTAAGGGCTTTCGGTATAGTTGTCTGTTGTTGAGGCATGTTAAACCTGTTTCAATCATACTCCTGAATCCCTAATCCAATTTTTTTCTTGAATGTACTTTTAACAGAGCTGAGATCTACTTCGAAGTGCATTCAACCTATTGCTTACAGGCTTCCACCTATCCAGTTGTGTCAGATCTACACAGTGCCTAGGGAAGAGGGTTCCTTCTGGGCAGGACAGGGCCTTACTATACCGACCCAATAAGCATAAGTGATGTCCCTTATTGGGACAGTGGCTAGGGGGTTTGTCATTAGTGTCGAGTGGCCTGGGTTCAAGACCCGCTAGGGGAATCACAAACGCCCTAACAACTGTCCCAATAAGGGATACCTCTGTGGCATGTGCTTATTGGGTCAGCATAGTTAGGCCTTGTCCAGAAAAAACCCTAACCCCTCCTCCCTTGGCACGAGTGTAGATGTGAAACAACTTGGTAGGCGTAAGGCTGTAAGAAATAGGGTGAACGCACTTTGAAGTAGATCTCAGCGCTGTTTAAAAGTACACATGAAAATTCCGGAGTATCATTTAAACACGTTAACGTGATCCACCAACATTAGACAACGGTACAGAAATAGCTTATTAAGTTGGTTAAATAAGTCAATCTAGTCAATGATGAGAAGAGTCAGATGAACTGGTACCTGACACGGGGGTGGAGCAGGAAGAGCAGAGTACTGTGAACCAGGAGGCTGTGAGTTCAAATCCCAAGTAGACATGTTGCATAAGAATGTCTGTACAAAGCAATCGCCTATATCAAATATGTAAGTTCAGAGCCTTGTGTGTGAGTACCCCTTGCAAATAAGTGAGTGACTGAGTAGGATTTTTTTTAAATTTCAGCATATATTTTCGAGACGTTCACAAATTTTACAATCCGGCTAGAACGTCTAGGCCGTCTTCCAGATTATATGTATGCCTTCAGTGACGGAATGCAACGTCCACATTTGAAAAGCAAACACAACGAATTCGTATTCACATGAATGTCTTATACTGTGAGGACATGGCAACCACATTCTGGGTCAATTCTAATTGACATGAAGGTAATGGTCTCTTGGAAACAGTCCATGCACTCTCGAGGTAGGAGTTGAATACCCCTGCAGTAGAGTATGTGCTAGCCATACTTCTGAGTGTGTGTGAGGTGAGAACACACCATAGATGTTTGCCAATTAACCACAGAACAGTGGCGTGCTGGAGCTGCGTGCTGTGATGGAACACCAGATGTGGCTGCAGCCCAGCCTGTGGGAATGTGTTAGATTTACCACCTATGGAGCCGTGTTGTTGCTTTCCATATCTCAGACATGTTTAGCATATTTTGTTAATTCGTTATGTGCCCTAAACGAGACACTGAAATGAGCAAATAAGCGAGTGACTAAGTAGAAAAATCTGATTTCAACATATATTTTCGAGACGTTCACAAATTTTACAATCCGGCTAGAACGTCTAGGCCGTCTTCCAGATTATATGTATGCCTTCAGTGACGGAATACAACGTCCACATTTTAAAAGCAAACACAACGAAGTCGGATTCACAAGTTGGGGCTATCAAAAGCCAACCCTCCTTCATATAACAATAATATTAATAATAATAATGCATGGTAATTATGTAGCGCTTTTCAAGGACCCGAAAAGCCCAGCCCCAAACCTCCCCTCTCCCCCACCCCAACCCTCGGTGGACTGGCTGGAAGGTGAAAATTTGAAGGAGGGATAGCCCATAAATATGAGCAAAGGGACATTTAATTAAATAAGCACTTCTTAAGAGTCCTCCTGGGCCCAATGCTTTTGTTTAAGCATGATTGATTGACTGCTATCTCTCCTGACCAGAACCATTAGTTTCGCCACTCCCCCTCTCTCCCCTCTTTTCTCTCTCCATCCCTCCGCAGTCCTCTCCCCTCTTTTCTCTCTCCATCCCTCCGCAGTCCCCTTCCCTCTTTCTCTCTCCATCCATGATTTTGTTACCTCTCCTCATGCTCTGTTTTTCCCTCAGTCTCCCTGTACCTCTCCCTCAGTATCCCTGTACCTGAGCCTCTCTCCCTCTTTACTCCCCCACTCTCTATTTCACTCTCTCTCCCTGGGGACTAATATTTATCCTAACTGCTGACATGATAATGAGCCCATAGTAAGTCCAGCCATGCCCTGGGGCTAGCAAAGGGCTGAGGGGCAGGGCACTCCTTTCTTCTATGTGTGTGTGTGGTGTTGTTGTGTTTGTGTTTGTGTGTGTGTGGTGTGTGTGTGTGTGTGTGTGTGTGTGTGTGTGTGGTGTGTGTGTGTGTGTGTGTGTGTGTGTGTGTGTGTGTGTGTGTGTGTGTGTGTAAAGTGCTGCTGTGACAATAGTCACCCACTCTCAACTAACAGTAATCACGGTGTGCTGTCATCACTGAAAAGCCTGCTTAACAGGCAATATGTTCACAATCGTACCTTGGGCCAAAGCTGTAGTCTGTCATGCTTTCGTTCTCTCTCCCAGTTCCCAACCCTCTCCTACCTCTCTCTCTCCCCCTTCCACCTCCTATGTATTTTTTATTATTTATTTCTCCCTCCCTCCCTCCGTCATGGTCTGCTATGCTCTGTTGAGTTCTACTGTGAGATGTTGAGCTGCGGGGGAGCTCAGTCTGACTGGGGGCAGCTGAGCCGTGGAGTCTGCACACAGACAGACAGACAGATTAAGAGTAAGGGAGAAGAGAGTAAACATTTGAGAGGTTTTGGTTTTACCGTTTCCCTCTGATCATGTTCAGTTCCTACAGTATGTGTGCAGCCTGTCCCATCCTAGTCGTCCATCTCCCTCCACTGGAAGCTCTGGACACACAGTACAGCATGGGTTCACAAGGGCAGCACATAGGCATGGACTGTGTGTGTGTCTGTGTGCGTGCGTGCTGGGGGAGCCAGGCAGGCTGGCAGACCCATATAAATGCAGCGCTGGGAGCAGGCCAGGGATTCACAGTAATTAGATGACAAAACGGTGTCGGCTGGAGATGAGAGAGAGGGGGTCCACACACACACACACACACACACACACACTGCTTCCACCGCAGGGCAATCTGTAAGTGTCAATCACCAGACTACCGCGAAAAGAGAGGGAGCGGGAGGAGGGAGGGCAAAGGGGAAGAGGGAGCCAGAGAAAGAGAAAGCGAGTGGGACAGAAAGGGGAAAGGGAGAGGAAAGTGAGGGGAGGAAGAGAGCAGGGTGAAAGACAGAGCAAAGAGGGGGGAGAGGGAGGTAGTAGGGAGTCAAATAAAAGGGTGAGAGAGGAGAGATGAGAAGAGAAAGAGGGGCATGGATGTAAAGGGAGAGAGACAAAACGAGAAGACAGAAGGCATCCAAAACATAGATATTGTGGTGAAATCAGATATTAAAACAGAGCTGATGCCTGTACTAGTCAAGAATCAGGCCTAGTAATGTATTCTGCTTGTTTATTGTAGGATCACAATACAACACATAAAGCCATGCAGCATTACATCATCGTATTCATCATTGTCGTAATCATCATTGTTTCAAAGTTAGAATTCGCTTTCAAGATACCAAGGACACCCGAAATATAAGAAAATAATCATAAACATGACATCACTACAGCAAGTTCAAAAGTAAATTACACAAGGAAATGATCAATCATACAGCAGCACAAAGAAATGATGCTACTACTACTACTACCACCATTACTACTACTACCACCATTACTACACTAATACTACTATATACACAGAGCCATGGCAACATCAAACTCTTTTCCACATGAAGTAACTGATGCAAGCAGTCAAATCTGACTTTTTAAAAAACAGATAAATATACACCTTATGGAATAGCGGGGACTGTAAGCAACACAAACAGGCACAGACACATGCATGCAAACACACAATAACATGCACACGTGTACACATGGATTTTGTGTTGTAGATATGTGGTGGTAGTAGGTGTAGTAGATATGTGTTGTGAATCTGTTGTAGTGTATTGTAATGTTAATCATTTGTAAGCTGCTTCATTTTTCCTGGACCCCAGGAAGAGTAGCTGCTGCCTTGGTTAATGGGGATCCATAATAAATACACAAAATTACTACTACACCTATTACTACTACCACCACTACTATTATCTACTTTATAGTTGTAAATACATGTGGAAAGCGTTATGGTCACGTATGTGTTGGTGATGAAAGTGAAGTGTCCATTCCATCAGGTGACGGGAGAGACCTCAATGTCTGCGTCTTCAAAGTCTACACCACACCACACACACACACACACACACCACACACACACACACACACACACACACACACACACACACACACACACACACACACACACACACACACACACACACACACACACACCACACACACACACATTGAGGATATAATAATATGTAGGATATATTTAAGTGATAATGCCTCGAAGCCAATGTTTGGAGGATATATTGGAACAGTGTTGTTAGGTCTGAGACAAAGTCGAGCGGCGGCAAACCGTGCCAATATATCCTCCAAACACCAGCTTCGAGGGCATTGTAACTTTATACAACGGGTTACCAACATATTCAAATAATGATTGACATTTTTCATTAAATGTTCCATTGCCATACTGGCTGGCAACGTTCTTATCCCTTGCTTGCAAGCTACCCAACTACGTCAAAAAGGGCAGCAAGATTAACAGCAAAGTAGCTGCATTTGCCTTTGTTAAGCTGTTTTCTAGTGACATTTATTTGGATGCATCCATAACAATGGGATAATGAGGCGCGATTTTCGCCTGGCATAGAATATGTGCTCATTCGTCAGGACACCGGTTGTTCAGAGGAACTAGCCAACAACACAGCTAACACAATCACTTCAAACTGAAGCTGGAAAGACTGTAAACTAGCTGCACTTGTTTCGTGGTACGTTTTTTTTCAATTGGCATGTGTGTATAATCCATAAAAAGCTAGCTATTCATTTGATTTCGATTGGATGAGAAATGCTGCCTGTCTGTCTCGTCCCCCGATACGTTCATTACTATGGGACAGCTGGAGACGAATTTGAATAATGAAACAATGTTGCAAAAGTCTGCGAGACAGACGGCAAGGTTTATACAAATCTCCGCTGTTGAAAACTAAATGTTAGTCTAAAAGAAATGTGAGATAATGTCTAGATGCTTTTTATAGTGGAGATCAAGTTTATAAATTACCTGGCTGGGCTGATGAGACAGTGGATTGCGCAGTCAGATGGAACAGAGTAAATAGGCATTTTAACGTCATAGATTTAGCCGGTGGTAACTTGTGGAATAGACACCAATCAGCATTCAGGATTAGACCCCCCGTTGTATAAATTTAGGACATATTTCAGCCCATGTTTAGATTGTTGCTTGTTTTGTGAGTTGTAAGACGGATTCTTGTTTTTCTTTTCACCAATTGTTTTCTCATTATCTGGGTTTATTGTTGGCCTTGTATATTTATTATGTTTTTACGTTGTTGGCCTTGTATGTTTATAGTCCATGATTGTTTTGTACACACCACGCAAGCACTCACACACAGCTCAAACCAGAAATAGAATAGGACTTACAATAGCTCATCCCTTATGATAAGTTCCTTCCTTTACAGGATATGTTTTCTTTTCACAATAGCAATGTCCGTTTCTTGTTACTTTTTCATAATGAGGCAAACAACTCCAGCTACAAAGCATTCTATACATCATTTGAAGAGGCTGGTCCTTGGTCCTCTTCAGCCTCCTGTTGTTTAGCATCTGACAACACATAAATATATTTCTAACAGACAGGCAGATAGATATGTGATAGATAGATGCAGTGCATTCGGAAATTATTCAGACCCCTTGACTTTTTCCACATTTTGTTACAGCCTTATTTTTTCCCCCATCAATCTACACACAATACAAATGACAAATAATAAACAGTAATACCTTATTTACATAAGTATTCAGACCCTTTGCTTTGAGACTCGAAATTGAGCTCAGGTGCATCCTGTTTCCATTGATCATCCTTAAGATGTTTCTACAACTTAATTGGAGCCCACCTGTGGTAAATTCAATTGATTGGACATGATTTGGAAAGGCACACACCTGTCTATATAAGGTCCCACAGTTGACAGTGCATGTCAGAGCAAAAACCAAGCCATGAGGTAGGAATTGTCCATAGAGCTCCAAGACAGGACTGTGTCAAGGCACAGATCTGGGGAGGGGTACCAAAAAAATGTGTGCAGCATTGAAAGTCCCCAAGAACACAGTGGCCTCCATCATTCTTAAATGGAAAAGTTTGGAACCACCAAGACTCTTCCTAGAGCTGGCTGCCCGGCCAAACTGAGCAATCGGGGGAGAAGGGCCTTGGTCAGGGAGGTGACCAAGAACCTGATGGTCACTCTGACATTGCTCCAGAGTTCCCAGTTGGCGCAGCGGTCTAAGGAACTACAGACCCTTGTTCAATTCCAGGCTGTATCACAACCGGCTATGATTGGGTACGTCGTCTGGGTTAGGGTTTGGCCGGGGTAGGCTGTCATTGTAAATAAGAATTTGTTCTTAACTGACTTGCCTAGTTAAACAAAGTTTTTTTTTTTTAATTAAAAATGGGAGAACCTTCCAGACTCCTTGGCCTGAATGCCAAGTGTCACGTCTGGAGGAAACCTGGCACCATCCCTACGGTGAAGCATGGTGATGGCAGTATCATGCTGTGAGGATGTTTTTCAGCGGCAGGAACTGGGAGACTAGTGAGGATCAAGTGAAAGATGAATGGAGCAAAGTACAGAGGATCTTTGATGAAAGCGCTCTGGAACAGGTTTAGGACCTCAGACTGGGGTGAAGGTTCACCTTCTAACAGGACAACAACCCTAAGCACACAGCCAAGACAACGCAGGAATGGCTTCGGGACAAATCTCTGATTGTCCTCGAGTGGCCCAGCCAAAGCCCGGACTTGAAACCGATCGAACATCTCAGGAGAGACCTGAAAATAGCTACGCAGCGACGATCCCCATCCAACCTGACAGAGCTTGAGAGGATCTGCAGAGAAGAATGGGAGAAACTCCCCAAATTCCAGGTGTGCCAAGCTTGTAGCATCATACCCAAGAAGACTCGAGGCTGAAATCACTGCCAAAGGTGCTTCAACAAAGTACTGAGTAAAGGGTCAGAATACTTACAGTATGTAAATGTGATAGCAAATGTATTTAACATAAAACTAACATTTCTAAAAACCTGTTTTTGCTTTGTCATTATGGGGTATTGTGTGTAGATTTATGAGGGAAAACAACTATTTAATCAATTTTAGAAAAAGGCTGTCTTGTAACAAAATGTGGAAAACGACAAGGGGTCTGAATACTTTCAGAATTTACTGTAGATAGATCGATGAAAGATATATAAAATCGATAGATATGACAGACAGAGAGATGTAAGATAGATAGGAGTAGCAGAAACACACACACTAGACGTACTTTGCTGCAGGCGGTCAATGAACGGACTTGCTAACAGGACACCCAGCAGGGCCAACAGCAGTAACACACTCGCGGTTTTCATTCTTTACTACAGCACATAGAAAACACACATTTTTCATTCATTATCAATAAAAGACAGTGAATATTCAGATTTCAGATTCAGGCACCTGCCACCTGTCAGGTAGAGTTCAATTAAAGGCAAACTTACGTCAGAGTTTGAGGATGGAGGTTTCGGTTGATCGCTGACTAGGATGGAGTTTCTGAACCTTTGCGGAGACCTAGTTGGATGTCCTCTAGTTTCTATGGTGGTGTTTCATCCTCCCTATCTGCAGCCAACTGCCACACCCCTTACACACACACACCTCACGCTCTCTGTGTGTACTTACCTATACAAATATGTGCTCAGGCTAATCATGCATCTTGTTATTTTTATTACAGTTGAAGAGAAAAACAGAACACTGCCATATATTTGTCACAGTCTCCCATTGACATTTATGAATGATTAACATGAAAGTCAAGCGTTGTGCACGCTAATGTCAACTCTGAACCGGCCCTTTAGGACCACTTATCTGACCCAAACTAAATAACATGACTTGTTATTCTTGTCGTAAAGGCCCAGTGCCATCAAAAATATGATTTGCCCGTGTTTTATATATTTCCATACTATGGAGGTTGGAATAAGACTGTGAAATTGTGAAAATTATGATAATGACATTTTTATGTAAGAGCTGTTTGAAAAGACGGCCTGAAATTTCAGCGGGAGTGAGTTTTGGCCTGCCTGGTGACATCACCAGTTAGTTAATAGTTCCAAAACCTCTCTGCCAATAACAGCTAGTTTTCTGTTTTCCCCTCCCAGACAGTCCTAGCAAATTTCTTGCTTGAGAAATTGTTCTTTTCTAAGAAGCAATTTTTTTATTTTTTATTATTGACAATTTTAATTTAAATCAAATCACAGTAAGGTACTTAATTGTTACCCAGAAATAATTTGATAGAGATAAAAACAGCTGCATTGGACCTTTTTTCTAACATTAACCCTAAATGAAACCATATGACAACCAAAGATTGACAGTACTGTCAATTATAATGTTATGACATTTTTTCAAATGTAGGCCAAAATATGTTATGAAAAGAGCAAAATGTCAATAATGTTTAAGAAATCACAAGATCAGGTTTTGGTAAAATTTGCTCAACCAGTGGAGACTGCTCAGACGAAGGAGAGGACCGTCCTCCTCAGTGAATTTCATAAAAATATTGAGAAACATTAAAAAAGACAAAAACAGCACTCTGTAGGGTAGCACCATGTTGTAGCCAGAGGACAGCTAGCTTCCGTCCTCCTCTTGGTACATTGACTTCAATAGAAAACCTAGGAGGCTCATGGTTATCACCCCTTCCATAGACTTACACAGTAATTATGACAACTTCCGGAGGACCCGTCAGAGCTCTTGCATTATAAACTGACATGTTGACCACCCAATCAAAGTAAATAAATATAGTACTGAAAGCATAAGCGACAGCTAGCTAGCACTGCAGTTCAGTGCATAAAATGTGGTGAGTAGACTCAAAGATAGACAATAGTTGAACAGTTTAAGAAATTAAGGAGCAGTGTGTGTGAGAGAGAGAGAGAGAGAGAGAGAGAGAGAGAGAGCTAACTTTCACTTACTTAGCTAGTGAATGCAGCTAGCTAGTTTAGCCTACTCAAATACCCGGCTCAAAACAGAGAGGGATGTTAGCTGGCTATGGCTATCCAGCACTGTAACTTTTCTAAGTCAAGGTAAGCTTTTGGTTTTATTAATTTATTGCCATCAGGGCCTGCCGGTGTAACTGCTAAACTGCTTGCTGTACACTGTACTGCACGATTGTAGCGGGTTTAGTAACGCATTAGTTCTAGTAGCTATGTTAACCATGACATCAACTAATATGGTGACAACGATGTAGGCTGTGTGTAGCGGTTAGCGGTTATGATATGACGGTTTGGCTTGGAAAGGTTCTCGCCTGGTCACAGACAGCTGATGTGTTGTGCACTGAAGTCCACAAGTGAAAGGAAATGGTGAGAGGAGGAGAGTGCATAGATGCTATAAGGAATTAATGAGCAAAGTGATCATGATGCTTGTATGTGGCTGCTATGAAAGTGAACTGTGTTTGCGTGTGATCAGGGGTGTGTTCATTCTGCCGATTCTGTTGAAAAACGTGTCTTAAACGGAGGCAAACGGAACAGTGAAAAACATACCTGAATTTGTCCTATAGAAACTTTTTTTTGCAATTGTTGGACTAATGATTACAGCGTAGATCAGCTAGTTGCCTTGTGCACCTACGTTGTAAACTTCCATTCATAGGCTAGGTTGTAGCAACGTTATGATGGGCATAGGGAAAATTTGAGTATCATGTAGTAGACTAAACCTATCAATGTGACATTGAGCTGGATGAACAGAATATGAATGACAGTCATCCAATATGCTGTAATAGAAATAAGGCCATGACCACAACAAAAAAAACGATCGTCCTCCCTCATCTTAAAACGGGACCGACCGCCACTGTGCTCAACATATCGAAATACAAGAAAATATTTAAAGATAAAACAGTTGATCAGGTGAGTCTTCTCCTCTAACACAGGAAAAATAAACAGAAACAGTTCCTGGTAGAGATCCCACCCGGTCAGGCCAGGCACTGCTTACCTATCAACCTCCTCCCAGATCCCCCTTGGCATGGAATAAGCATTCCAAATGGAAACGCTGATAGAGTAATGGGTCCACAGTTTTCAATAACAATTAGATGTGACAATAAGTCAGCAGGAATGTGCAGTATTTCAGTCTGTTGGTTGTTCAGTATCCACACAGAGTGTAGAACCTGTATCAGATGCTTGTGGCCTGGGGCTGCATCTGAAATGGCACCCCTGCAGTATATAGTGCACTACCTTTGACCAGAACCCCATATGACCTGAACCAAAGTAGTGCACTATGCTCCCCAGACATTGTATTTGGACAGTGAAACAACATTTGTTAATTTCACTCTATACTCCAGCATTGGATTTAAGATACAATTATTCATATGAGGCAACAGTACAGAATGACACTTTTTTATTTACAGATTTTTATACCCATCTGTTTTACTGCTTAGAAATGAAAGCACTTTATGTATCATGACATACGTAAGAAGACGTGTGCTGAAAGAATGGGGAAAAATAGGATACAAATGTGAATTTTATTCCAACCCCCAATTTACACCACTTCTGTAGAATGGCCCATATAGGGAATAGAGTGCCATTTTAGACACAGCCGGGGTATTCAAATACTACAGTACCACCTATTGAAACGCATGACGAAGCGAAACTGGAAGTTAGGATTTTTCCCCAGAGTGATGTACCATGGGAGGAGGCTGATACTGTAGGGCGTCCCGAGGGGTGTACCTCTACCCGGACCTCTACCAGTTGATTTTTCTTTGTTTACATTTACATTTAAGTCATTTAGCAGACGCTCTTATCCAGAGCGACTTACAAATTGGTGCATTCACCTTATGATATGATGTTTGTGAGGAAACCTGATCTACTGTTTGTCTTCAAGTATTTAATTGTTAGGTGAAAAGCTGAAAACACTGGTCTTGTTCTTACACACACAGGGTCTTCAGAAAGTATTTCACCCCCCTTGACTTTTTCCACATTCTGTGTTACAAAGTGGGATTCAAATTGTAGTATTCAACCCCCTGAGTCAATACATGTTAGAACCACCTTTGGCAGCAATTACAGCTGTGAGTCTTTCAGAACTTTGCAAACCTGGATTGTACAATATTTGCCCGTTCTTTTTGAAATTCTTCAAGCTCTGTCAAGTTGGTTGTTGACCATTGCTAGACAGCCATTTTCAAGTCTTGCCATATATTTTCAAACTGATTTAAAGTCAAAATTGTAACTTAGGAACATTCAAGTCATCTTGGTAAGTAACTCCAGTGTATATTTGGCCTTGTGTTTTAGGTTATTGTTCTGCTGAAAGGTGGATTTGTCTCCCAGTGTTTGGAAACCAGACTGAACCAGGGTTTCCTCTGGGAAACCTTGCTGATGACAAGCATACCCATATTGCAGCCACCACCAAACTTGAACATTTTATTAAGAGTGGTACTCAGTGATGTGTTGGATTTGCCCCAAACAAAGTTTTGTATTCAGGACACAGAGTTAATTTCTTTGCCACATTTTTTGCAGTATTGCTTTAGTGCAAACAGGATGCATGTTTTGGAATATTTGCATTCTGTACAGGCTTCCTTCATTTAGGTTAGTATCGTGGAGTAACTTACAATGCTGTTGATCCATCCTCAGTTTTCTTTCACAGCCATTTAACTCAGTAACTGGTTTAAAATCACTATTGGCCTCATGGTGAAATCTGAGCGGTTTCCTTCCTCTCCGGCAACCGAGTTACGAAGGACGCCTATATCTTTCTGAATACTTTCCGAAGGCCCTGTACCTTTTATAAAATAATCAAAATGACCTATGTACTGTATATTGATTTCCAAAGCAGCGATTCTAACTAGTGAGTTTCTGCATGCATCTCTTGTAGATCAGCGTGGTTAGACCGTCAGGTAGGCAGGCCTGTGTGTGTCTGTTCTATTGAGTGGGCACAATGTGGAGCTCGGTTGGCATATCTCCAGCAAGTAGTGTGTGTGTGTGTGTGTGTGGACATGAGTCCAGACAATGGGTGAGCAGAGCTTCCCCGTGTTTGTGCACAGATCCAACACACATTGAGCATGCTGACAAAACATAACCCTCTGTATGTACTGTAACACACAGACACAGGAGCTCAGGACAGGGACATAACACACTGCATTTCTCAAGAGGATACAATCCTGACAGAACGCTGTCTTGCCTCACCTACACACACACACACACACACAGCATTCGTAACTAAATAGTACACGTTGTTTTTAAAATCAGTATTTTTCTTTAGTGCTGGTTAATTTGTTCTCCATAAAGAAGTGGATTATTGAAATGAACTATGAAACAAAGGAATTTAAAGGCTTCACAAGCTCACAAGTTTACCCTCTACTGCACCACAACTGAAAGTTTATTACAGACACACAATGTAATTAAATCCCACAAAAGGCCTGTTTTCTGAAAAAAGGTGAATTTATAAAATCTCTCAGGTAATTAAACATGCACACTCGTAGATATGCACTCACACCTTCTGAAATGTATTTTAATTGGAAAGGTAAATTCTACTCACTACTATCCTACCTTCCACAAACAGTAATCCACGGAAAACAGTATACAAGGTGGATAAAGTCAGATAGACGGTGACAGACAGACACCTTCTTTACGTGACATTCAAGCAAATTCTAAATCCAAACGAGGCAGGCAGCTAGGTGCCACATTAATGGAAAAACACATGCTTGTGTGTATGTGTGTAACCTGACAGCCCGCCACACGGCAGGGATCTCAGTGAGTGTGAACTCTGTGTACACCACAGCTGCAGACAGCAGACGGAACCAACAGCTTCCTGCTAATAAAGAGAATAAATAAATACCGCTTAAGACGGCGTGTTTACCTCGCCAGTCGACGTTTATCGATGCTCTCCGATCGAAAGCTGCAAATGAGCGCCAATGTCACTGATGAGGAGACAGAGTTTGAGTATGGGTAGAGCTGTGTCACCCCAAAACCACACTAGGGTCATTCGAGACTCAATAGTACATTAGCCCACTGAACGGATTCCCAGGCATTAGCTCTGGTAGCGCTAACACAAATCTAAGGTGAAGTTACTCAACACCAAAACATTGTTCACCAAATCCTCTTGCTTATACATTGGCTATACTGTTCCCTCCCTAGCAGTGAACAGAACACATTAGCAACAAGATTGTCAGATTAGCATTTGTTTATTCTTCCCTATCATATTAACCATATTGCCGTGAGTGAAGTCAAAATCAATCACTGATAGTTATCAATAAGTCTAAATACCTAACAGTTTCCCTATAGAGCATTCTTTCAAGATAATATACGGTTTAGATAAAAACGAGCAGTTTTAGAGAGAGAGAGAAACAACTGTAGCAATAACACTGTGTGTGTGTGTGTGTGTGGGTTAGTCTCGAGCAGGTTCCGAAGGTCGAGAGAAACGACAGAGAGAGGAGGATGAGGGATGGGTGGTGGGTTCGGATGAGAGTGGGGCCAGAGAGGGGAGGAGAGAGCGAAAAAGAGAGTGAAAAATGAAGATCGAGGGGGAGGAGGGGGGGGGGTATAGAGATGGAGAGAGACTGCCTGCATACACTGTCAAGACAGTTAATATAAGGTTTGGAGATAAGGTCCTGCAGACAAACATTGACCAAATCAGCCATTTCAGTGTGCGAGCCTGAACTGCCAGTCACACTGACAGACAACGCAACAATCAGCACTCACTCTCCGATAAGAGCTCTACTGGGCGCGTGCAGCAAACAGCCAATCTACTGCGTGCCTGGCAAGGAGGGCGATAGAGGGAGGAGGGAGAGCAGACAGCAAGAGAGAGATGGGCAATAAATCTACAGAGAAGATGTGGACAAAGAATGAACAGCACAGTGAAGGAGAGAAGAATAGCAGAGAAAGAGAGAGAGAATGAAAAGGCAAAGAAAATCTTTCCAACAACCCCCCCCCCCCCMCACACAGAGAGAGAGAAAATAAAATAGGTGATAGGTAAAACAGGAATGGTGTGAGATCGGATCTTAAAATAGGGCCTCTCCATGGCCTCGTCACCTGGGAACAGCAGACATTCATGATCCTATAGTTGACTTGTTCATTCTTTAATAATCCGTCTGCTTTGCCTTACACAATAGCGTACTTTTATTGCCTCAACTGATTAATGGTGTGTGCATGTGTGTGTGTGCGTGCGTGAGAGTGTGCGGAAGGGTGGGATAACACTCCCCATCTATTGATAGTCTCATACAGTATGCCAGAGAAATCCACACATAAAATAAACACACATTGAATGCCAGGGTGGATGCCTGAGGGAAGCCAAGCTAACTACCCACTGGGCTGTGTTGTGTTCTGGGACCTTGGAACCACACTGGCCCCTTCTGGTTGGAGCAGGAACTACAGCTGAGACCCCCACAGAGGGTTGGGAAACACTCCTAGTCATTTACCTCCGTCAGACACACTTAGACTCAGTCGAGCAAAACAGTGGACAATAGCTACCGCTGCCTGGAAGAACTATCTGTGTTCCCTTCGAGTCAGAGAGAGCGCGATAGCGAGCGAGAGGGGCCTCGGTGTCTCAATCACGCACACCTAATATGCTATTTTTCTGTCTACTGATAACAGTATAAGAAAACAACACATTGATGTTACTACCATCATGGTGTGTGTGGTGAGAGATAAAAGAAAAAAAAGGAGAATGAAAGAAGTGTGAATTTGTATACTGCATGTGTGTGTGCGGGTGTGTATACAGAGTGGTAGGTTAAAGGGTTAAGTTCTCTCCCTGGCTGCATGCAGCTTTCCCTTGCTGTGTCAAGCCCCATTAAACCAGCTACACCACAGCAATATGGTGCTATCAATTACACACACCAGACCATCAATGAAGAGAGGCTGGGAGAGGGGGAAGAGGAGTAGGTGAGAGAGACAGGAACACAAACAGGAGAAAACGGCCACACAGAAGACCTGCAGCTTGGCACAAAACATACATCACGTACACACCAGTGGAGGCTGCTGAGGGGAGGACGGGCTCATGTCTGGAACGAAGCGAATGGCATCAAAACACACAGAAACCATGTGTTTGATACCATTCCACCTATTCCGCTCCAGCCATTACCAATAAGCCAGTCCTCCCCAATTAAGGTGCCACCAACCTCCTGTGGTACACACGGACATCCCTCTCGCTGCTGCACTCTAGACAGCTGACGATAAGGCTCTGCTGAGCTTATCTGATGGCAAACACACACACACAGGGCTGTGCTCCAGTGGGGAATAGGACAGGCTGTGGGGAGAGGAAGCAGAGTTGAGATCACTCAGATGCGGGTCCAACACTACAGGGACAAGACAGATCTGGAGCCATCACTCTGGCACACATTTTTTTATTTTTTTTTATTTTTTAACACACGCCACTCTACAAGGTTTACTTGATATACAGATACAATCAAATGATGCATACGATAAAAAACTAAGGGGGAAAAGGTAAGTGTTTGCCAGTCAGATTTCACAGTCAAGCCACTCAGGCTGCCAGATACACACCAAACAAATCCAAAGTGTAATTTCAGAAAAACTTTGTTTTATTAAGAACAAGGAAATCATAAGTTGAAATACGTTCTGCGAGAGATAAGATAGAGTAGCCTGTGATAAAACAGCTGAGAAACCAACAGGATAGGTCCAGTAACATCACAAGAGGCAGATTTATGTGGAAGTGACAAGATGCAGGAATGAGTGGTAATCTACTATAACTCAGTGAATTCAGGTGATTTGAAATCCTCACATGTAAAAATATCACATGTAAAGCGGGGGGGGGGGGGGGGGGGGATGTCCCTTACACAGGCAGGGACCATTCAAAAAAGGCACACATTTTACTTTGTTTTGAAATAGACATATTTCCAATTCATTTAATTTTGATTCATCTCCTGAATTGAGACCCTGATAGTACCCATGACTAAACATCGGTGTCAGCTCTGAAACGGTTCATCTCTCCAACCACAAACCGTACACGTTACAGTGCAAACAAATCAACAGAACACTACCCTAAAGGGCACCCTGTACTCTCTTTGACCAGCGCCAATAGGGCTTTGGCCAAAAGCGTGCACTATATAGGGCATCATCTGCCATTCAGGACAGTCTAAAGTCTATTGGTTGTGAATGAGGCCAATAAGGATGCCTGATTTAGAGTAGTTAGAGGTACATTCAGGAAGGTGCAATGTTCTGAACGTTGCAAACAGGAGTGTCTTGTACCCGGGTAACAAACTATTTCTAACGCTGCACCCTACTGAACACGGCCCAGGGGTAAGCCAGCCTACATTTTTGGATAGCCCCAGCACAAACCCAGTCAGACATATTTACGAAGCATGTATAAAACCACCAGACACAGAGGGAACCACAGCTGCCGAATGTGGCAGAATGTGAGCGCCACCAAGTGGTGACTTCCATTTTTAACCCAAATCTGAAACGGTACAACAGGGCCAAAACAGGCTATATACTGCAGCTCAATGACACATACTCTGGCTCCCTCTGCTGTTGCAGTATATCCAGAATACATTCCAACAGAAAACTACCAGAACTAACATGGCTGTGTAATATTCTGTACATCAGTTTCATAATAAGCCTTTAAACACTTTGGGGGAACCAAAATACAGTAGCAACAAGACCTAATGGAACCCATCCACAAGAATAGCAGTGGTTGAAAGAACGGGTATTTCCCCAACGAGCACATGGTGAGCATCTCAATAGTATAGAGTGGCATCCTCTCCTCGTCTCCTTTCCATCCCCTGCACTGATCTGGAAGTGGAGGTGAAAGCAAAATCCCCTGGTAGGTTTCTGCCATATTGCCTTCACGTACCCCTAGTTTTCAGATCAGTGCAGATTAAGGAGAGACGAGGAGAGGAACCAGCTCCACCAGGTGTCGTACGCTGTAGCATCTTGTTTTTGACATATCCTGGACACAGCTAACAAACATCAGTCATACAAAGATGGATATATTTCTGCCTTTTACATAGATGTTATGAAGGCAATTAGATTAACAATAGAGGCAGCGGTAGTGATTCTTTTTGTAGTAGGGAGAAACCAAAAACGAATGTCGCCCAAAACCCGATCTGTGAAAGACTGACATCAAGGTTTACATTATAGAAACATAATTACTAGAAATGCGGAAACACTATTCAAGTCAATGACTAATTATGTCTACGGTTCACATCAAACAGTTGCATTGACACGATCTACCAAGGCTAGAACAGGTTTCCTTCCATACAGAGGAAAACCCCTTGACAGTCAATGCAACTGGCTAGAACCATCTCGTAAACACTGGGGAGCCACATCCAATCCCTTAGCACGGGTCATATTCATTAGTGCACAGCGGGGGGTGTTTTTTTATTGAACAAGTTCAGGTCGTCCGTTTGGTGCCTAGTGAATATGGCCCTAGTTTAGGTTCTATACATTGACCTATAACCATGGTACCTCAATAGCCCATTTGATGCATTCTGCTTCACGTCTTTGGCTCAATGTACCCTCTCCTAGTGAATCAACAGAATACAATTCACATGGAAATAACTGATTTTTTTTCATCCCAATAGTGAAAGTTGTCATTTTACAAATGTTTATATCAAAAATATCGGTGGTACATAAACTCAGTTACTTCAAAATTCTCGTATAATCTAGTTAGTGTAATATACATATTTTATCCAATTGCAATTAAACATGCTATTAATTATATTATAAAGTATAAATCACCATCTTAAATTACACATGGGAAAGACAAATACGATATCATTTTATTGCATATATTATTTTATTGCTAAATTAAGATCAATAATGTCCAAATCTATTCTTCCTATTCAAAATACAGTTTATGGATATATTCACTATAGTATTTGTGTGTGTATATATATATATGTGTGCGTGAGTATGTGCCGTGCAACCTAAAGATCACGATTGACGTTCATTCACAGCTTTTCTAAAGGCGCATCGGAAGATATAATCTCATCACTCCAAGAGATATGATAGCTAGGTGGTGCGCACCACGGAGAAAACGGAAGGCATTTTTGGAACGTTTCCTTCCTTAATACGAGTTCCATATTGTCATTAAAAAAAGGTTTATTAGCAAAACTGGTCTTCGAAAGCTAACGGGTCTGCTGGCTTTCATTGGAATAAAATAACTCCTGCAAGAACTAAACTAAAGAGGTGCCTTTCGATCCAAACTATTTAAATATTGTAACTAGTATAAATATAAGAGTGGCACCTCAAGACTAGTATGGGACCAGGCTATAGGAGAACATGGAACTGGGTTTGATAGTGAAAATCTTTGAGCGACAATCACATTCAAACCACAACAACAGGCTTGTTAAACTCAATATCAGTCAGTTCCTAAAGAACAAGGCAGTAAAAACAAGAATACAATGACATATGAACAACATTAAAAGACTTCACATTGACTAACAACAGTGAGTACTGCGTTTCCCTGTACAAACACTTTTTTTGTCGTTTTCTGTAAAAATAAAAAAAATAAAAAATGAACTACCTAAAGTAAACGCATCTAAACATCATACTGAGATAATACAAGTAAACTTTAGACCCCTTTCAAACCCTAAAACCAGACAGAAAACATTACCGTGTGTGTGTGTGTGTGTGTGTGTGTGTTGTGCATGCCTTCTGGTGTGTTCAGATCTTGCCGTGTCGTTTCCCTCTGGCTTTATTTGGAGTCTGGACCGGTCTGCTCTTCCTTCTCAATGCCCTCTGGTCAATCACTGGTGGCTGCTCCTCTTCCTCCTCCACCTCCACCTCTTCCTCAGCCCAACTCTTCTCTACAGCCTCTTCTTCCTCCTCCTCCGTAGTTGTAGCTTTTTCCTCCTCTTCCACTGTGACCTCTGGCTGCTCCCTGTCCTGCTCGATGACCACTCTGTTCAGTCTCTTAGATGTACGTTTCGGCGCCGCCGGGCCACTGCCGCTAACTCTACTCCAAAGGGCCTGACCCTTGCCTCCCTCGTCTGAGCTCTCACTTCCCTCCTCTGTAGTCGTAGCATTCTCCATCTCCTCTACCCCTTTATTTTCGTCATTCGCGACCAGGACCTCTTCCTTCGCCGCCTCCTCCTCTTCAGGAGGCTGGGTCTCTCCTTCCTCCAGAGGCTGGTAGGACAGGTCTGCTACCCGCACCTGGACCAACGTTTCCTTGCTACTGCGGTCCACCGCAATGACCTCCACGGATTTCTCCTTTATCTCTGGTTCCTCCACTGCTCTCTCCAACGCCTCCTCCTCCTTTTCTCTCTCCTTTTCTCTCTTTACCTCCTCTCCTTCCATGGGTGAGGGGGCCTCCTCTGGAGTGGAGGCTGGCTCATTCACTAATGGGAGAGAAGCCGCCTCCTTCTCCACCACAGCTTCAGCCAACCACTCCGACGCCACAGGAGTTGCTACTACAGTGTCCTGCACCGTAGTGGACAAAAAGAGAAAAATTTACATGCGTTAAAAACGTATTCCCAAATTCCATTTCTAATGCATACGGAAGAAAGAAACATGTCCACAGTACAAATCCACTGCTTTCTCCAGCTTTTCTCCCTCTACCTCCTCTCCTTCTTCCATGGGTGTAGCCTCCTCATGCACATCCCTAGAGAGTGAGGGCTCTGCTGGGGATGGTTCAGCAGGCGAGGGGGCCTCCTCTGAAACAGGCGCTGGTTCTTCTACTAACGGGAGAGGATCCTCCTCCACAGCTTCAGCCAACCCCTCTGGCGCCACAGGAGCTGCTTCTAATATGTCCTGCAGAGGACAAAAAAGACAGAAAAACGTGCACTTGTTAAAAACTACCCAAATTCCCTTTCTAACACATAACATGTCCACGGTACAAAAATGAACTGTACAACAATGAAAGGCTCCCGTCGTCTCATCTGTGAACCCCTTGCTCCAATAAATGGCCCCATCCCACACATTCCAACTTTCTTACAAGGTTAATCCTCCTGAGGAATTGAGCCACATACTTCAGCCTCGATGGACTCTTCCTCCTTTGCTGCCGCCTTCTCTATTTCCACGTCTTCCTCTGTCGTTCTGTTCTCCAGCACAGCCTCTCCCTCTTCCTCCTCTCTCTGGCCATCAGTCAGTTCTCCGTTCATCTTGACTATCCGTTTTCCCCATGTATGAATCTGTTATTCAATGTGTTTTATGGGAAAATAGAATTAAGGTCTGAAATTGGACCCTATTCACTATATAGTGCACTACTTTTGGCCAGGGGCCATAGGGAGCCATTTGACACAACAAGTGTGACAATCTATGAGTGACTGGTTATTCTCTAACAGTAACCACAGTAACACAACACAATGATGACAAGCAAAACAGAACAGCCAAATTAACCGTTGTTTTCTAATGCTGTATTCATATATTKACCCCCCCCCCCCCCCCATATCTTCTCACCTGAGCTTTGGTCGTCTTCTCCTCCTCCTCCTCAGGGGCCACAGCAGCCTCTGCCTCTCCAGACTCCTCCCCCTCTCTTCCTTCCGCCTCCTCCTCCTGTCCTCTGTCCTCTACAGCCGTGTTGGTGGGCTCGGACTTTGTATCCTCCAATCTGAACGCACAATAGACCAGCGGTATTATTATAATTTAGAACCAAAAGGAAGCTTTCATACTTGAAAACCATATATAGGTTGGGCTACAACCTGACAGAAAAGGTCACATTTCAGTGTTGTACTATGGGTATGAGTATATTGATTGACAGATGCCTGATGAGTAAAATAGTCACTGAATTTATGAGAATTAAGGAGCACTACTGCCCTGGGAAAAAAGACTGTATACATTGAATTCTACACGTTTCATTAATACTTTAATGTAGGTTTCTATTTCACCGAGACTCCTTGTCTAACCTGTTCATCTTCAGAGGCTGGCTCTCCTTCGTGGAGTCTTCTGTCTCTTCTCTGCCACGCTTTTTATGTCCGCTACACCTGCTACGCGTTGCCACTGGTGTGCCATCCAGGACTAGAGAAAGAGCAGCCATTTTCATTCCAATGTGTAGTCACACACACACCAAAAAAAAAAAAATCTCTGTATTCAGAAAATCTCAAATTATTCTTATTGGTTATTTATTTCAGGACTCCATGGAGATCCTAAAGACTTCGGAGCTACTTACCTTCTATTAACTTCAGGGGAGTATTTACCACCAAAACATCCTCCTATAAAACAAGAAATCAAGACCAAAATACACTCCTCCTCATTACATGATTATAATGTCCCTACACTACAGAACTGAGGGTTGAAGATATTCTTAAATTATAAACAAATACATTCAAAGAACGGTTCGAGGAGACGAGAGACTGAGGAGACCCAAGAAGAGAAAGCATAGCAAAGGAGGAGATTAAAAAAAAAGAGAACGAAACAAGAGACCAAATTGGATAGATAGAGATAGAGCCGGAGACGTACGGTGATGTCCAGAAAGTTGTCCTCCTCCATGCTGACGTCTGTGTGGTCCAGGGAGGCTGCTCGTTGGTCTCCGTTAGAAGTCACCGCGTGGAGCACCGCTTTATGGGAATCAGCACAACAATCATAAGTCAATTAGCTACCAGTCATGTGAGTCTGACCACTGTGTCTGATGTCACCAAGTCCCCAGCCCACATTACAGCGGAGCTAATCTGGGTCTCCTGCTATGTTCCCGATGGATCAGCTGGGATTTATTCAGTGAGGTCGCAGATAGAAATGTAGCTGATTAGAAATGTGATGAATAGAGCTGTCGTCGCGATTCGCTACTCTATATGACAATCCTATCGGTCCTACATTACAAGTTTTTATCTCAAGGTACTGTAACTTTACATCATCCTGAACAGGCCGTTGGTGTTAGAGCATGGTGTTGAAAGTGCATCCCTGTGTACCCCCTGCTACTGTGCCAGTACCTTTCAGTGCTAGGGCTTTCATCTTGCTGGCCACATTCTCTCTCTGGTAGGGTCCTCCCACTCCCTCTACCACCCACAGCAGATCCTGGTCAGCTGGGTACCGACACAGGTACTGGCTACACACTGCAGGTCGGGGAGAGATACACTTTATTTTGGGGACGGAACGTTGTACAGCTCTAGAGTGTAGTGGAGAAATACTACCACTACCCTTTATACCTGGTTAGAGAGAGAGAGTAATACTACTACCCTTTATACCTGGTTAGAGAGAGAGAGTAATACTTACTACCCTTTATACCTGGTTAGAGAGAGAGAGTAATACTACTACCCTTTATACCTGGTTAGAGAGAGAGAGTAATACACTACTACCCTTTATACCTGGTTAGAGAGAGAGAGTAATACTACTACCCTTTATACCTGGTTAGAGAGAGAGAGTAATACTACTACCCTTTATACCTGTTAGGAGAGAGAGTAATACTACTACCCTTTATACCTGGTTAGAGAGAGAGAGTAATACTACTACCCTTTATACCTGGTTAGAGAGAGAGAGTAATACTACTACCCTTTATACCTGGTTAGAGAGAGAGAGTAATACTACTACCCTTTATACCTGGTTAGAGAGAGAGAGTAATACTACTACCCTTTATACCTGGTTAGAGAGGAGGAGTAATACTATACCCTTTATACCTGGTTAGAGAGAGAGAGTAATACTACTACCCTTTATACCTGGTTAGAGAGAGAGTAATACTACTACCCTTTAACCTGGTTAGAGAAGAGAAGTAATACTACCCTTTATACCTGGTTAGAGAGAGACTACTACCACCCTATTATACCTGGTTAGAGAGAGAGAGAGTAATACCACTACCCTTTATAACCAGGTTAGAGAGTAAAACTACTACCCTTTATACCTGGTGAGAGAGAGTATAACTACTACCACCACCACCACCAACCTTTATACATGGTTATAGAAAGAGACTACTACAACCCTTTATACCTGGTTAGAGAGAGAGAGTAATACTACTACCCTTTATACCTGGTTAGAGAGAGAGAGTAATACTACAACCCTTTATAGATGGTTAGAGAAAGAGAGTAATACTACTACCAACCTTTATACATGGTTAGAGAGAGAGGGTACTTCAGGCCAAGCTGGTCGTCTTTGAAAGAGTCCACAAAGTCCTCCAGCATCTGCAGGCCATGGCCGTTTCCACGGTGACACTTCCTGACAAATATGGAGTCCATGACAGGAAGCTGGTAGCGCTGGGTCACAAAGTTATTACACAAGCTGTCTGGAGAGTGAGAGGAAGAGAGATTTACTGTTAGTTCATGTCTGTAAGGTATGCTATAATTGATTGTCATTTAAAACAGAGGAAAATCAAACAAGAGACATTGCAAGAGATCAAAACTGAAGTCTTTACTTTCTCAAAAAGCTGGGATCTTTTAATGTTGACTAATATACTGACTCGGTTTTACAAATCTTTTATTGAGAGTATTTTAACTTTTTGTTTGTTGGTTTGGCAATGCCACTGTCAGCCAGAGAAATATGCTGAGAAGGATTATCACCACAGCAAGCAAGGTACTTGGAGTCAAACAGACAGGCCTGGATGAGATCTTTAAGGTCAGGGCCCTCCGCAAGGCTCACAAAATCATTTTAGACCCAAGCCACCCCCTGTACCCGGACTTTGAACGACTCCCCTTGGCAGGAAAAACAGAACTAAATCATTTGTGCCAGGTGTGATATCCTTCCTAAATAGCTTGGGCTAAATGTTCCTATCGACCCAGGAAGGCCAGTGGGCTAGTCTCTTTTTATTGGTATGTAACTTATGAAAGTTGTATTGACAAATTTGTTTTGTATTTAAACGCGTATATGACACTGCAACAAAATGTCCCCATGGGGACAATAAATTCCGTAAACTGAAGTCTGAATTCAAAAAGCAAGTCTGGATTCTTAATACAGTGCTGGAACACTTCTCCGATTAGAGAACATTAAAGTCAAACAAGTGGAAAAACATCTTCTGGCGATCTGCCCGTCTCAATGTGGATCTAATGAAAACGTTGGACAAATTAATTCCAGCTCATCTGTTGTACAACGATGTCCTGCTCTGCAGTGGATCCTGTGTCTTCACTGAGCAACACTAAAAACAGTTTCAAACACAGGGAACGATACTTTGTACCCAAAAGACTGAACATTGTGATGGGTTCTGACTTATAAAACGGAACAATTTAAACTAGGTGCTACTATATTTCTGGTATACTATAAAGTCTATATCTTGGCCATTATAGAAATCATCTTCAGGAGGTTGAAGCTAACGAATAGCCTTGTGTCAGTTTGGGGTACTGTCCAGTCTCCACTAACTAGCTAACGTCACCGATCAAATAAGAGCGGTTTTGGTTGAAACAAAACCTTGACCAGACAGAGATCGCTCACCTTTGGGTTTGACCGWGTAGAACCCGACAGCGTTTCCGTCCTTCCAGAGGAGCTTGGCGAAGTGGTGCTGGCCGTGGCACAGGAAGGGCACCTCAGGTTTGTCCATCTCACCCACGCGGTACACGATACGGTTCAGAATGTACAGGACGATCCGCTCACCAAGACTCCTCGCCTGGGGTGGGGACAGAGACAGAATGACACTTAACAAAAAGGTAGCACACACACACACACATCTCCCCAGGAGTTTGACAGCAACACAATGCACAAACGTTCCTCACTACACAATCTACATACACTGTAGTAGGACACTAGATTCAGAAGGGACTTGGTTCAGTACACGGCATCGTCGTCTTTCACCTCCCACTAAAATGGTTGTGTGACAGTATTTACTGCTCCGTAGCTCTGCTAACCCCTTGTAAACATAGAAATAACATTTAACTGTTGGGTTTAAATCATGGCCCTGAACAGTGTACTGCACCTAGTTTCAAGTGTGTGTCTCTCTTAGGGTTCAGACAGCATCGTCTATCGAGGATGATTGACAGCCATTGTCGACATCGTGATGTGACAGACAATAGCCGAGCCCATTTGAACTTGACTGGCAACTTTAAGTAAAGAGCGGAGTTGGGCAGTGCACAGCAAGGCCATCCTGAGTGGCCTATTCCTTTGCAATAGCCTGCATAACATATTTAAAATATATATATGTATATTATAAACCATTTACAGAATGCACACGAACAATGTAGACGGAGCCGAGAGATTCACCAATGCAGAGCAAAATGTCAAGTCAGGATTTTTATAATTTTTTTCTGCCTTGACTATCAGATGATCTGGGCCTAAAAGCCAGGGACATTTTTTTTATAGCAGACAGTCTAATTGCCTACCTTCCTCTTTTCTCTCCATTTGATAGGAGGATGACTTGACATATTAAGCTTCTCTTTCAGGTTTTATGCACCCTGGATTTCTCCCGCCGTGCCATTTCATGATTAAACAATGACGTTAATCGAACAGAATTTAAATTGGCTGAAAGTTCAGTTGTTTTCGAATAACCTCAAACATGGTAGGCCTGAGGTAATAACGACCAAGATAATAAAGACCAAAAAAAATGACTTTAAAAAAATGGTCTGGCCACATTGTGTAATGGCCGATTTTATAAGTATAGAATCACGCTAGAACCAAAGTTGATTTTGCCCAACCCTAGGTTGTGTGTGTGTGTGTGTGTGTGCGCACAGACACTGTGTGTTTCTCCATTGTTCCATGCTAATCATAACAAGTTGCAGGGCAAAGCCAGGCAGCGAGCCATGAGTTTGTTCTGACTGGTGTCTTTGTGCTCGGTCCTCTACACAAACACACCAGAAATGCAGTGCTTGGCATTCTGTCCAAAACAACGTTATTATGCATCTGATGGGGTAGATAAACATGCCAAGGGTAATGTGTGTGTGCCAACCATCATGTTGTTCTAGTATCCTGTGTAGGGCCGAACCCAAGTACAGTCGTGGCCAAAAGTTTTGAGAATGACAAATATACATTTTCACAAAGTCTGCTGCCTCAGTTTGTATGATGGCAATTTGCATATACTCCAGAATGTTATCTTGTTATGGATAGGGGGTAGCGTTTTCACGTTTGGATGAAAAGCGTGCCCAGAGTAAACTGCCTGCTACTCAGTCCCAGTTGCTAATATATGCATATTATTAGTAGATCTGGATAGAAAACATTGAAGTTTCTAAAACTGTTTGAATGATGTCTGAGTATAACAGAATTCATATGGCAGGCAAAAACCTGAGAAAAATCCAACCAGGAAGTGGGAAATCTGAGGTTTGTAGGTTTTCAACTCTTGGCCTATCGAATACAGTGTCTATGGGGTCATTTTGCACTTCTTAAGGCTTCCACTAGATGTCAGTCTTTAGAACCGTGTTTGATGCTTCTACTGTGAAGTGGGGCCAAATGAGAGGGGATTGAGTAAGGTCTGCCATGAGCTGAACATGCGCGTTCATGTGAGAGCGAGCTCTGATCCATCGCATTTCTGAAGACAAAGGAATTATCCGGAACATTATTGAAGATTTGTGAGAAACATCCTAAAGATTGATTCTATACTTCGTTTGACATGTTTCTACGGAGTGTAATATGACTGTCTGAACTTCAGCCTGGACCTGCCCGCGCGTCGTGAGTTTAGATTGTGTACTGAATGCGCGAACCAAAAGGAGTAATTTGTTGTGGAACTGGGATTCCTGGGAGTGCATTCTGATGAAGATCAAAGGTAAGTGAATATTTATAACGCTATTTCTGACATATGTTGACTCCAACATGGCGGATATCTTCTTGGGTTGTGTTGGTCTCTGAGCGGCATACTCAGATTATTGCATGGTTTGCTTTTTCCGTAAAGTTTTTTTGAAATCTGACAGCGGTTGCATTAAGGAGACGTATATCTTTAGATCTGTGAATTACACTTGTATCTTTTATCAATGTTTATTATGAGTATTTCTGTGATTTGATGTGGCTCTGTGCAAATTCACAGGATGTTTTAGAGGCAAAGCCAAATGTAAACTGAGGTTTTTGGATATAAATATGAACTTGATTGAACAAAACAAACATGTATTGTGTAACATGTTGTCCCGGGAGTGTCATCTGATGAAGAATATCAAAGGTTAGTGATTAATTTGATCAATATTTCTGCTTTTTGTGACTCCTCTCTTTGGTTGGAAAATCGCTGTATGCTTTCTGTGACTAGTTGCTGAACTAACATAATATGTTCTGCTTTCGCCGAAAAGCGTTTTTGAAAATCGGACACTGTGGTTGGATTAACGAGCATTTTATCTTTAAAATGGTGTTCATTTGCCATGCAAATGAACTGAATCCCCCAAAAACATTTCCACTGCATTTCAGCCCTGCCACAAAAGGACCAGCTGACATGTCAGTGTATCTCTTGTTAACACAGGTGTGAGTGTTGACGAGGACAAGGCTGGAGATCACTCCGTCATGCTGATTGAGTTCGAATAACAGACTGGAAGCTTCAAAAGGAGCGTGGTGCTTGTAATCTTTGTTCTTTATCTGATAACAATGGTTACCTGCAAGGAAACAAGTGCCGTCATCATTGCTTTGCACAAAAAGGGCTTCACAGGCAAGGATATTGCTGTCAGTATGATTTTACCTAAATCAACCATTTATCGGATCATCAAGAACTTCAAGGAGAGCGGTTCAATTGTTGTGAAGAAGGCTTCAGGGCGACCAAGAAAGTCCAGCAGGTGCCAGGACCGTCTCCTAAAGTTGATTCAGCTGCGGGATCGGGGCACCACCAGTGCTCAGGGATGGCAGCAGGCAGGTGTGAGCGCATCTGCACGCACAGTGAGGCGAAGACTTTGAGGATGGCCTGGTGTCAAGAAGGGCAGCAAAGAAGCCACTTCTCTCCAGGAACAACATCAGGGACAGACTGATATCCTGCAAAAGGTACAGGGATTGGACTGCTGAGGACTGGGGTAGTCATTTTCTCTGATGAATCCCCTTTCCGTTTGTTTGGGGCATCCAGAAAAAAAGCTTGTCCGGAGAAGACAAGGTGAGCGCTACCATCAGTCCTGTGTCATGCCAACAGTAAAGCATCCTGAGACCATTCATGTGTGTGGTTGCTTCTCAGCCAAGGGAGTGGGCTCACTCACAATTTTGCCTAAGAACACATCCATGAATAAAGAATGGTACCAACACATCCTCCGAGAGCAACTTCTCACAACCATCCAGGAACAGTTTGGTGACGAACAATACCTTTTTCAGCATGATGGAGCACCTTACCATAAGGCAAAAGTGATAACTAAGTGGCTTGGGGAACAAAACATCAATATTTTGGGTCCATGGCCAGGAAACTCCCCAGACCTTAATCCCATTGAGAACTTGGTCAATCCTCAAGAGGCGGGTGGACAAACAAAACCCCACAAATTCTGACAAACTCCAAGCATTGATTATGCAAGAATGGGCTGCCATCAGTCAGGATGTGGCCCAGAAGTTAATTGAAAGCATGCCAGGGCGGATTGCAGAGGTCTTGAAAGAAAAGGGTCAACACTGCAAATATTGACTCTTTGCATCAACTTCATGTAATTGTCAATAAAAGCCTTTGTCACGTATGAAATGCTTATAATTATACTTCGGTATTCCATAGTAACATCTGACAAATATCTAAAGACACTAAAGCAGCAAACTTTGTGGAAAATAATATTTGTGTCATTCAAAACTTTTGGCCACGACTGTAGTTGACTGGTCGATTATTTGATCGATAGGATGTAGGTCAAGTGATATATATTACACAGTTGAAGTCTACATACACCATAGCCAAATGCATTTAAACTAAGTTTTTCACAATTCCTGACATTTAATCCTAGTAAAAAGTCCGTCTTATTTCAGTTCGGATCACCACTTTATTTTAAGAATGTGAAATGTCACAATAATAGAGAGAATTATTTAATTTCAGCTTTTATTTCTTTCATCACATTCCCAGTGGGTAAGAAGTTTACATACACTCAATTAGTATTTGGTAGCATTGCCTTTAAATTGTTTAACTTGGGTCAAACGTTTCTGGTAGCCTTCCACAAGCTTCCCACAATAAATTGGGTGAATTTTGGCCCATTCCTCTCGACAGAGCTAGTGTAACTGAGTCAGGTTTGTAAGCCTCCTTGCTCGCACACGCTTTTTCAGTTCTACCCACAAATTTGTGGGATTGACGTCAGGGCTTTGTGATGGCCACTCCAATACCTTGACTTGGTTGTCCTTAAGCGATTTTGCCACAACTTTGGAAGTATGCTTGGGGTCATTGTCCATTTGGAAGACCCATTTGCGACCAAGCTTTAACTTCCTGACTGAATGTCTGGAGATGTTGCTTCAATATATCCACAATTTTCCTGCCTCATAATGCCATCTATTTTGTGAAGTGCACCAGTCCCTACTGCAGCAAAGCACCCCCACAACATGCTGCCACTACCGTGCTTCACAGTTGGGATGGTGTTCTTCGGCTTGCAAGCCTCCCCCTTTTTCCTCCAAACATAAATGTTTATTATGGCCAAACAGTTCTATTTTTGTTTCATCAGACCAGAGGACATTTCTCCAAAAAGTACGATCCTTGTCCCCATGTGCAGTTGCAAACCGTAGTCTGGCTTTTATTCATGGTGGTTTTGGAGCAGTGGCTTCTTCCTTGCTGAGCGGCCTTTCAGGGTATGTCGATATAGGACTCATTTTACTGTGGATATAGATACTTTGTACAAGTTTCCTCCAGCATCTTCACAGGGTCCTTTGCTGTTGTTCTGGGATTGAGTTGCACTTTTCGCACCAAAGTACATTCATCTCTAGGAGACAGAACACATCTCCTTCCTGAGCGGTATGACGGCTGCAGGGTCCCATGGTGTTTATACTTGTCTACTGTTGTTCATCTGTACAAACATGGTACTTTCAGGGATTTGGAAATTGCTCCCAGGGATGAACCAAGGGATGACTTGTGGAGGTCTACATTTTGTTTTCTGAGGTCTTGGCTAATTTCTTTTGATTTTCCCATGATGTCAAGCAAAGTTGGAGGTAGGCCTTGAAATACATCCACAGGTACACCTCCAATTGACTCAAATGATGTCAATTAGCCTATCAGAAGCTACTAAAGCCATGACATCATTTTCTGGAATTTTCCAAGCTGTTTAAAGGCACAGTCAACTTAGCGTATGTACACTTCCGACCCACTGGAATTGTGATACAGTGAATTATAAGTGAAATAATCTGTATGTAAACAATTGTTGGAAAACTACATGTCATGCACAAAGTAGATGTCCTAACCGACTTGCCAAAACTATAGTTTGTTAACAAGAAATGTGTGGAGTGGTTGAAAAACGAGTTTTAATGACTCCAACCTAAGTGTACGTAAACTTCCAACTTCAACTGTACACACAACCAGTCAAAAGTTGACACCTACTCATTCAAGGGTTCTTTATTTTTACTATTTTCTACATTGTAGAATAATAGTGAAGACATCAAAAATATGAACACATATGGATTCACGTAGTAACCAAAAAAAGGGTTAAATGAAAAATATATATTTTAGATTCTTCAAAGTAGCCACCCTTTGCTTGAAACTTACCAGTTCTCTTCCTTTCCCACTCTGCGTGAAAGGGAGAAATGTCATGCTCTGATCCAGTGAAAATGTCATAAAAAGGCCTACCTGATGATTTCTTATCCCTTGCGCAAATAGCCTACAGCTGTGTCTGTCCCAAGCTCACTGGCACAGGAAACTGAGTTTTGTTATTTGTCTTCTGGTTATCTTGATCTCTGGCTCCCTCTTGAGTCATTTGTGTCTCATGTAATCAAACAGTGCACTTAAAGCACCAGACAGACAATCTCAATACATAGGCCTATAGTTGATTTTATTAAAAACACAGTGTGGGTCTATATAAAAAGGTTAAAATTCACGTTTAAAAATTTTGACCAATTGATTGGACAGACGACTTTCGGTCAACCAAGGTTATTTTTTTGTCGGGGACAGCCCTAATCCTGTGTATCTTCTCACATTGTGTCAGACTCAGAGCTTCTCCTTACACCAGACAAAACCAATATCCTACCTCCCCAGAGTGCGTTTGTGTGTTTCAATGTGCTAGCTTTACATTAATCTTGTGTTGTAGTGTGTGTGTACCTTGACCAGGCCAGTTCTGGAGGGGTCTGAGGTCCTGAGGATGTCCTCTACTGACCACCACTGTCCTGCCAGGTACAGAGCTACCGCTGGAGACATTGAGAATAGAGTTCGATGAGTATGACATATGGTTAGAATCCAAACTTACGCTGTAGGAAATATAAACCCCCAGACCATAACCTAAACTCTAGTAGATCTGAAGGGATCGGATGTGTGTAGGCTGGTCGTTTCAAACGAAATAGCTTACACCTACAGTATCAATGTGGTTGAAACTATCAGCTTACTGACTGTGTCAAAGGATAGGGACAGGGGGGCTCGGGATGGGTTTTCAGACTGTGCCGAGGTTGTGTGTGTGTGGGGGGGGGGGGGGGTAATAGTGGGTGTACCTGTGAGCTGATCATCTGGGGAGAACAGGGCATAACCTTGTGCTTCAGGTCTCCTCCATAGATGGAACAAAACAACGTTACACAGACCGATACTGATCTGAGAGAGGGAGAGAGAGAGAGACATGGTGTTAGAGTTGACTAATCTAACAGTGTGTGTGTGTGTGTGTGTGTGGTGTGTGTGTGGTGTGTGTGTGTGTGTGTGTGTGTGTGTGTGTGTGTGTGTGTGTGTGTGTACACACACTAGAGGTCAACCGATTAATCGGAATGGCCGATTAATTAGGGCCGATTTCAAGTTAACAAATCAGAAATCGGTATTTTTGGACRCCGATTAACAATTTCTTTTTAAAATTATTATTCTTTTCTACACCTTTATTTAACTAGGCAAGTCAGTTAAGAACACATTCTTATTTTCAATGACAGCCTAGGAACGGTGGTTTAACTGCCTTGTTCAGGGGCAGGACGACAGATTTTTACCTTGTCAGCTCGGGGATTCAATCTGCAACCTTACGGTTAACTAGTCCAACGCTCTAACCACCTGCTTTACATTGCACTCCGAAGAGCCTGCCTGTTACGCGAATGCAGTAAGAAGCCAAGGTAAGTTGCTAGCTAGCATTAAACTTATCTTATAAAAAACAATCAATCATAATCACTAGTTAACTACACATGGTTGATGATATCTAGCGTGTTCTGCGTTGCATATAATCGATGCGGTGCGCATTTGCGAAACAGGACTGTCGTTGCTCCAACGTGTACCTAACCATAAACATCAATGCCTTTCTTAAAATCAACAAAGTATATATTTTTAAACCTGCATATTTAGTTAATATTGCCTGCTAACATGAATTTCTTTTAACTAGGGAAATTGTGTCACTTCTCTTGCAACATAGTCAGGGTATATGCAGCAGTTTGGGCCGCCTGGCTCGTTGCGAACTCTGTGAAGACTATTTCTTCCTAACAAAGACAGCCAACTTCGCCAAACGGGGGATGATTTAACAAAAGAGGATTTGCGAAAAAAGCACAATCGTTACACGACTGTACATAACCAATGCCTTTCTTGAAATCAATACACAGAAGTATATATTTTTAAATCAGATCAGATTCGCAGGCAATATTAACCAGGTGAAATTGTGTCACTTCTCTTGCGTTCATTGCACGCAGAGTCAGGGTATATGCAACAGTTTGGGCTGCCTGGCTCGTTGCAAACTAATTTGCCAGAATTTTACGTAATTATGACATAACATTGAAGGTTGTGCAATGTAACAGGAATATTTAGACTTATGGATGCCACCCGTTAGATAAAATACGGAACGGTTCCGTATTTCACTATTTCAATGTTTTGTTTCCGAGATGAGTTTCCGGATTCTACCATATTAATGACCTAAGGCTCGTATTTCTGTGTGTTATTATGTTATAATTAAGTCCATGATGTGATAGAGCAGTCTGACTGAGCGGTGGTAGGCGGCAGCAGGCTCGTAAGCATTCATTCAAGCCTATCAACTCCCGAGATTAGGCTGGTGTAACCGATGTGAAATTGCTAGCTAGTTAGCGGGGTGCTAATAGCGTTTCAAACGTCACTCGCTCTGAGACTTGGAGTAGTTGTTCCCCTTGCCTGGGTAACGCTGCTTCGAGGATGGCTGTTGTCGATGTGTTCCTCGTTCGAGCCCAGGTAGGAGCGAGGAGAGGGACGGAAGCTATACTGTTACACTGGCAACACTAAAGTGCCTGTAAGAAGATCCAATAGTCAAAGGTATATGAAATACAAATCGTAGAGAGAGAAACAGTCCTATAATTCCTATAATAACTACAACCTAAAACTTCTTACCTGGGAATATTGAAGACTCATGTTAAAAAGGAACCACCAGCTTTCATATGTTCTCATGTTCTGAGCAAGGAACTGAAACGTTAGCTTTTTTTACATGGCACATAATTGCACTTTCTTTCCTCTCCAACACTTTGTTTTTGCATTATTTAAACCAAATTGAATATGTTACATTATTTATTTGAGGCTAAATTGATTTTATTGATGTATTATATTAAGTTAAAATACGTGTTCATTCAGTATTGCTGTAATTGTCATTATTACAAATAAATAAAATGTAAAAAATGAATCGGTATCGTTTTTTTTTGGTCCTCCAATAATCAGTATCGGTGTGGAAAATTCATAATTGGTTGACCTCTAGTACACACCTTTCTGTGGCTGGGCAGGGTAAAGCTCTCGGTCTTGTCGGGGCTGACGTATCGCAGCTGGGTCATGTAGCCCTCTGCTGCCTGCTCCTCCTCCTCCTGTCTCACTGAATCCAACACGTCCACAGGGAACTCCATCCCTAGAGGGCAAAGGTCAGGAGTCACTCATCATGCCAAATAAAATATACAATGTCTGGTCCCATTGATGAACGCACTGGGAATGGATTATTTTAAAACAAGCCTAACTTTACACCTGTATTCTGTCTTCCCCTAGGCCCAACGTAAAACCACCTCTTCATATCCAAAATAAACCCAAATCAATGAAAAAATGGAGTCGCACAATGTATAAAGTGCTGAAATACAAACTCTGTGGCTCAGTCATCAGACAAGGCCTGCACAATAAAAAAGACATGCTATTCTGATGTTACCATGACATCAATTGTTATTTTACTCATCACATGCTTCGTAAACAGGTGTAGACTAACAGTCAAATGCTTATTTCAGTGACACACTTCCAATGCTGCCCTCCCTTGAAGGACAAAACACCTGTGTATAGAACCCTCAACATGGACTACAATAGAAAACAGGCTACATGACCCAACAGGCTACTTCCATCTGACCACTACACAACCAACCACATGCACACTGGAGAGGATGGAGGAAAAACACTGACATTTTGTCAGAAAATTAATCGTACTATTTATAGTATCTAGAAATGACAGTCACCACGGTCTTATTGCAGAAAGGTCCCTCACATGATGATTATTAATATGAAGGAGATCAAGACTATATGTTATAGATGAATAGTCAGCTATTGAATTAAAGGGACAAACAAAAGAACATTCAAATAATCAGATATGGAAATTGAAAACGAATGGGTCCATTGTGCTAAATGTTATGAGGCAATATTTCCCCTTCAGGATAAGTTAGATATTACTGCACAGTGTTTAACGAGCAAAAGAGAGTGTGTGTGTGCTTTCTACCAATGCTGTTTCACCGGTTTCCTATTAGACACTGGAAGGACCACGTCCACCGGAGGAAACTTTACAGTCGGGCTTGGGGCCTGTTCCCGTGAGCCGAAGCAGACACACACACATCAGCACTAATGAAAACCAGTTCATGTCTTCTGTGACGCTGGCCTGTTGCCAGTTTACAGACTGACCTCTCACACACAGTCACAACTGACACACACACCAGAGGCTTTCAAGGGGTGCAGACACAACCACACAAATTTGTGTACAGGCAAACACTCTCTCTCGGACGCACGTACACTAGCCTACACACACAGGTTTCCCCCCGCCCCAGATAGTTGGCAGTAGTCCCAGCCATCCTGAGATGTTCTGTGGCTGTCTGTCACCCCCGATCTGTCAGCCTCACACTACCAGGACGACACAGAAAAACGACAGAAAAAGAGGACAGAAGACTGAGAACTAGAAGGATGAGTCACACAACGAACAGGCTACTATAACCCCCATTCAGACACTTTGTTGCCTGATTCTGTTTTGTTCCCACATATTCCATTTAGTTGTTTTTTCATGTTTTTGTTTCCCCCAGTTTCAGGTTCTCACTCAACAAGAATCACTGCTGCTAGACACCCGATTGACCGGAATGCCTTCAGAAAGTATTCACATCGCTTGACTTTTTAAAAAGATAAAATGTTTTGAGTCAATAAGTATTCAACCCCTTTGTTATGGCAGGCCTAAATAAGTTCAGGAGTTAAAATGAGCTTAACAAGTCTGAGATTGCAGAGACTAACTCTGTGTATAATAATGGTGTTTATCATGATTTTTGAATGACTACCGCATCTCTGCATACCACAGTAAGTTCCCTCAGTCGAGCAGTGAATTTCAAGCACAGATTCAACAATAAAGACCAGGGAGGTTCTCCAATGTCTAGCAAAGAAGGGGACCTATTAGAAGATGGGTAAATAAAATAAAAGCGGACATTGAATATCCCTTTGAGCATGGTGAAGTTATTAATTACACTTTGGATGGTGTATCAATACAACCAGTCACTACAAAGATACAGGCGTCCTTCCTAACTCAGTTGATGTAGAGGAAGGAAATCGCGTAGGGATTTCACTAAGAGGCAAATGGGGATTTGAAACCAGTTAGAGTTAAATGGCTGTAGAAGAAGAAAACTGAGGATGGATCAACATTGTAGTTCCTCCACAAATACTGACCTAATTGACAGTGTGAAAAGGAGGAAGCCTGAACAGAATACAAATACTCCAAAACATGCACTAAAAGCACTAAAGTGATACTGCAAAGAAATTCACTTTGTCACGAATACAAAGCATTATGTTTGGGGCAAATCCAACACAGAGTACCACGCCCCATATTTTTAAGCATGATGGTGACTACATCATGTTATGGGTATGCTTGTCATCAGCAAGGACTAGAGTTTTTTGTGGGGGATAAAACAAAAAAGAATAGCGCTAAGCACAGGCAAAGTCCCAGAGGAAAACCTGGTTCAGTCTGCTTTCCAACAGACAGAGACAAATTCACCTTTCAGCAGGACAATAACCTAAATCACAAGGCCAAATATACCCTGGAGTTGCTTACCTAGACAACAATTAATGTTCCTGAGTGGTCTAGTTAGTTTTTACTTAAATCTATGGCAAGTCTTATAAATGGTTGTCTAGCAATGATCAACAACTTGACAGAGCTTGAAGTTTGCAAAATTCTAAGACTCACAGCTGTAATTGCTGCCAAAGGTGGTACTAACATGTATTGACTCAGGGGGTTGAATACTTTGACAGAGCAATGTGTAAATCGTTGACAAAAATGAATATTAAATCCCTTTTAACTCCACTTTGTAACAACAAAATGTGAAAAAAGTCAAGGAGTGCGAATACTTTCTGAAGGCCCTGTATGAGCGACTATTTACCAGTTGTGCATTCTTCTCTTTTTTTGTTTGGGGGATATCTGTAGACCGGCGGCGACCCGTCAATTTTTTTTTTTTTTATATTTTTGGGGGGCTTGCCTGTTTTGCATGTTATTTTGGCAATGATACGTGTTACATATCAGTTTGCAAACAATGTAAAAAAAATAATATCATTAAGTTAATAAAGCCACATACTCAAGAAAATGAAAAGGAGAACACGTTTGTAAGGCGGCTCTAAAATGCAGCTGTTTCAGCCTAGCTCAGTGCTTTATGTGGTGGGGCAAGCCAGCAGAAAATAGAGTGCTGCGCCGTGATTGGCTCAGCGTTCTGTCACTCATGGGGACACTACGTCACTGCCAAGTCCAAGGGAAGAGCTAGAAACTTATAGCCCCTTGGGTGCTGCCATAGAGTTACATTAGAAGTGCCCATCAAAGAAGGCTCAAGGTCATTGGCCACAAATAAAATGGCGTCAAATCACGTTATGTCTACAGTAGCTTTGATTGGACTGATCATGTTCAAGAGAGCACAGCACAACAAGGTGAGTCCAAAAATGTATTGTATGCTGCTTTATAAATGATGTAATATGCCAGGGAGATATGTATACTGTAGCGAAGAAAGTAATACTCAGTCCATGTTGTGTAGTAAGATGTTAGTAGCCCATGTAGCCTATACCCTGTTTTAGGGAAATGTAGTCATTGAGCATTAATTGTCTGCTTATACGCCCCCTTTATTTATCCTTGGAGTACAAGGAGAACACAGTAAGAATGTCCCATGTTCTGTATTTTGGTTTACATTTCAAAAGGGTTAAAATAGGTGACTACGTCAGTCCTAGCTCGCTCATTAATGTCTTAATCGAAATTACGGATTGCCTCTTATCCGCTTGTACAAACTATTGCATAAGGGGACAACATCTCAATTGCCATTAGAAACCACATTTGTTTAAGCAAGTCAGCCATTTTTTTGGTTTTAAGATAGTAAATGAGGTTGAATGAACTGTTTCTCTGACAGACAAGGCTCTGCTGATAGCCAGGTGTAGCAGTGGTAAGATGTTGGGACAGCTTTATGTAGGCCGTTTGTGGGCACCGTTCGTCACCGTTATAGTGCAATTAATGTATTGTGGCTTTGCTGGCATGCATACCACAACGCTAAAATCGCCACTGCTGTAGACACTGCAGGAGTCATGGGACTGTTTTAAAATGGCCTTTTGTCTGGCATCTCGCCAACAGACAGTCAGCAGCGTCTCTAGTTGCCCAATTGAGCCATCCCGAGCTGGGGTAGTTCGTTTCACGTCTCAGGCACTCAGCCTGTGCCACTAGAGAGCGGAGTTAGCCATTTGGGAGAATGGTGAATGTGCTGCTAAGGCAAATCCGGGGGATGCAGGCGAACAAACCACTGTTCATGATTCCACTCATTTGCAACGAGGCAGACGCAATTAAAACTCAGTCCGATCAAGAATATAAGCTTTCTGGGTTCTGATCAACTCTGGGTGTAATATTTGTAGATGTTGACCCGTAATTGATTGTGTCCACATTTATCCTTTTTTTTCTCAAATTAGAAAAAAAATGACAGAGGTCCAGACCTTGGGGTCCTCATGTACAGTGGGGCAAAAAAGTATTTAGTCAGCCACCAATTGTGCAAGTTCTCCCACTTAAAAAGATGAGGCCTGTAATTTCCATCATAGGTACACTTCAACTATGACAGACAAAATGAGGAAAGAAAATCACATTGTAGGATTTTTAATGAATTTATTTGCAAATTAGTGGTGGCAAATAAGTATTTGGTCACCTACAAACAAGCAAGATTTCTGGCTCTCACAGACCTGTAACTTCTTCTTTACGAGGCTCCTCTGTCCTCCACTCGTTACCTGTATTAATGGCACCTGTTTGAACTTGTTATCAGTATAAAAGACACCTGTCCACAACCTCAAACAGTCACACTCCAAACTCCACTATGGCCAAGACCAAATAGCTGTCAAAAGACACCAGAAACAAAATGGTAGACCTGCACCAGGCTGGGAAGTCTGAATCTGCAATCGGTAAGCAGCTTGGTTTGAAGAAATCAACTGGGGGAGCAATTATTAGGAAATGGAAGACATACAAGACCACTGATAATCTCCCTCGATCTGGGGCTCCACGCAAGATCTCACCCCGTGGGGTCAAAATGATCACAAGAACGGTGAGCAAAAATCCCAGAACCACACGGGGGACCTAGTGAATGACCTGCAGAGAGCTGGGACCAAAGTAACAAAGCCTACCATCAGTAACACACTACGCCGCCTGGGACTCAAATCCTGCAGTGCCAGACGTGTCCCCCTGCTTAAGCCAGTACATGTCCAGGCCCGTCTGAAGTTTGCTAGAGAGCATTTGGATGATCCAGAAGAAGATTGGGAGAATGTCATATGGTCAGATGAAACCAAAATATAACTTTTTGGTAAAAACTCAACTCGTCGTGTTTGGAGGACAAAGAATGCTGAGTTGCATCCAAAAAACACACCATACCTACTGTGAAGCAAGGGGTGGAAACATCATGCTTTGGGGCTGTTTCTGCAAAGGGACCAGGACGACTGATCCGTGTAAAGGACAGAATGAATGGGGCCATGTATCGTGAGATTTTGAGTGAAAACCTCCTTCCATCAGCAAGGGCATTGAAGATGAAACGTGGCTGGGTCTTCCAGCATGACAATGATCCCAAACACACCGCCCGGGCAACGAAGGAGTGGCTTCGTAAGAAGCATTTCAAGGTCCTGGAGTGGCCTAGGCAGTCTCCAGATCTCAACCCCATAGAAAATCTTTCGAGGGAGTTGAAAGTCTGTGTTGCCCAGCAACAGCCCCAAAACATCACTGCTCTAGAGGAGATCTGCATGGAGGAATGGGCCAAAATACCAGCAACAGTGTGTGAAAACCTTGTGAAGACTTACAGAAAACGTTTGACCTCTGTCTTGCCAACAAGAAGGGTATATAACAAAGTATTGAGATAAGTATTTGGTCAATAACAAAAGTTTATTTTCCACCATATTCTGCAAATAAATTAATTAAAAATCCTACAATGTGATTTCCTGGATTTTTTTCTCATTTTGTCTGTCATAGTTGAAGTGTACCTATGATGAAAATTACAGGCCTCTCATCTTTTTAAGTGGGAGAACTTGCACAATTGGTGGCTGACTAAATACTTTTTTGCCCCACTGTAATTACAGCCCTTATGACATGTTAGTTACTTTGGGTGAGTGCGTTTCCCTATAGGCATCCCTCAACTTGAGGCAGCCCCCTACTGCCTTTCTTGCAGCTAGCACTACAACTGTGCTCCCCCTCTAGCCCTTATATGCTGACCACGCTCACATTGCAAAATACATTTACACATACATGTTATTCAATCATTGCATGGGTCAGCCAGTGTCTGCGTGGCCAGGCGCTAAATTAGAACTTGGTTCCATTTGTGACGCGCCACAAGTCCCGCCTCTCCCATCTCCTCATTTTTAGGAGCATGATTGAAAGAAACTGAGGTCCACACTCCAGTCAGTTGTGGTAATGGACCTAAAGTTGGTTGCCAACCGCCATATAAAGTCCAAAATACGAAGATGAAGCCTGAAGGAAAGAGGAGAGACGAAAGGAAACAAATTCGGTTTACCGTTAATTGTCGGAGTAGAAGACCTTGTGCATTTCAGGTAAAATAAACAACCCAATGTTTATATCCCAGGACAAGTGAGCTAGCAGCAGCACGCTCGCTAAATAGGACAAATGAGCTAGCAGCAAGCTAGCTGGCTAAATTGCCATATATGTTTAATGCTTTTGGACCTGTCCCCATATTAATGTAATTGGTTCAGAGTTTGTTTTGATATTTCAAACCTGCGTGTCCTGATGTGGGTGGACAAAATCAACTTGCGTGCAGTCTGGTCAGCATGTTAGCCCTTTTCTTGACCAGAATGATTTGGTTCCAACTGGCTTCAGCCGAACATTTTGGGGTTGTGCTGGCACGGGTCACGACACCTATAACCTCGGGGGGCTCAGCGCCCCACCTACATGGGGCAGCAGGTAGCCTAGTGGTTAGAGCACTGGGCCAGTAACCGAACGTTTGCTGGATCGAATCCCCGAGCTGACAAGGTAAAAATCTGTCGTTCTGCCTCTAAACAAGGCCGTTACAATGACGGCCTACCAGGGAACAGTGGGTTAACTAAGAATTTGTTCTTAACTGACTTGCCTAGTTAAATAAAGGTCAAATAAAAATATGATCCAGGTTTGGGGTAGGTCTCTTTCTCTCTCGCACAGACACACACATCATCATAAACACACTCTGAATAGCCCCCCCACCCACATAATTTTACCATGGCATTCCAGAGCTTTGCTGTGTGCTCCACTAGGCCACTCCACTAGGGTGTGGTGTTAAAAAACCTGCCCTGGTCCCTGCTGACATTTTGTGCTGCTCCTGTGAACCATTTATGGTTGCTCACATGTTACACACTCCTGTTACACTGGGGAAATGGGAGTTAATGAGCAGGGGGAGTTAATCTCAGCGTAACTATAGTAGGTTATTCAGCATTTAACACCATAGTACCCTCCAAACTCGTCATCAAGCTCGAGACCCTGGGTCTCGACCCCACCCTGTGCAACTGGGTACTGGACTTCCTGACGGGCCGCCCCCCAGGTGGTGAGGGTAGGTAACATCTCCACCCCGCTGATCCTCAACACTGGGGCCCCACAAGGGTGCGTTCTGAGCCCTCTCCTGTACTCCGTTCACCCACGACTGCGTGGCCATGCACACCTCCAACTCAATCATCAAGTTTGCAGACGACACTACAGTGTTAGGCTTGATTACCAACAACGACGAGACGGCCTACGGGGAGGAGGCGAGGGCCCTCGGAGTGTGGTGTCAGGAAAATAACCTCACACTCAACGTCAACAAAACAAAGGAGATGATCGTGGACTTGAGAGGGAGCAGAGGGAGCAAACAGCAGAGGGAGCACTCCCCTATCCACATCAACGGGACAGTGGAGAAGGTGGTAAGTTAAGTTCCTCGGCGTACACATCACGGACAAACTGAATTGGTCCACCCACACAGACAGCGTGGTGAAGAAGGTGCAGCAGCGCCTCTTCAACCTCAGGAGGCTGAAGAAATTCAGCTTGTCACCAAAAGCACACAAACTTTTGGCTAGGCCAATTGTGCGTCGCCCCACGGACCTCCCGGTCTCGGCCGGCTGCGACAGAGCCTGGGCGCTAACCCAGAGTCTCTGCCACTTTTATATGGTTTACATACCCTACATTACTCATCTTATATGTATATACTGTACTCGATACCATCTACTGCATCTTGCCTATGCCGTTCAGTACCATCACTCATTCATATATTTTTATATACATATTCTTCATTCCTTTACACTTGTGTGTATAAGGTAGTTGTGAAATTGTTAGGTTAGATTACTCGTTGGTTATTACTGCATTGTCGGAACTAGAAGCACAAGCATTTCGCTACACTCGCATTAACATCTGCTAACCATGTGTATGTGACAAATAACATTTAATTTGATGTATTCATTTCTGAATAGTTTGAGGAAAACCTACTGCTGTTATTGCTTGGAAATGGAGAAGTCTGTGTGTAAGTGATCTTATGTAGTGTGTCTATGTGCAGTGGAGATGTGAATTCACGTTAAACTTTCATCTCCACTAAACACCTCTCTCTGCAACTGGATCCTGGACTTCCTGACGGGACGCCCCCATGTGGTAAAGGTAGGTAACTACATTTTCCCGGAAATGTTCCATGGGAAGTTAAGACCGGGAATTTTGCTTAAATTCATCAGAAAGGTTAGCTTATAACAGTGAACCTTTTTTTGTGTGAGACACACAAGGCAATTCTAGGTCTTGCGGCATATTTTGGTTAAACTATCCCCAATTCAATGGAATTGCAACCCTCTGCATGCACAGTGCATTCTTCCATCACATGTACAGCTTAATCTCAAGATCTTGCACACTAATGAGATGCTATTGAGCCCACACTACTACACTGTCTGAGCCAAGGACTACATGCTTTCTGGTAAGTTTTGATTAAAATACTGGGTGGGGTGAATATATTTTAGGAAATATGCTTTCTTGTTAACTAGTAAATAGTAGCCTACAACAAAGTCTGTTTAAATAATTTCTAACAATTTCTGCTAGTTAGTTTTTGCTACCATGTGGGTTTTAGCTTGCTTGAGCCTGCTAACTGAGCAGTGTTAATTCACCTGTTTCCATACACGTTTCATTTAAAAACATCTTACAAAGGAGTTGTTTAATCTAACTGCTTAACTATTTATCTGTACATGGAACTGCATTTGTTTTTACTAATTTTTTTCTAATCTTAACAGGAAAATGCCACGTGCACTATCTGATGTGTGGAAACATTTCATTGCAGCTAATGTAGAAGGAAGAGCTGTGTACATTTGCAAATACTGTGCCAAATCATGTGTGAAGAATGCAACAAAGATGCAGCATCATCTGGCCAAGTCCATAAAGTTCCCTAAGCGCTCACAACAAGCAACCTCTGACAAAAGTCCCTCTACTTCTAGTTGAGGTGAAAATGATGAATCAGACACCTTATCGATAGCAACAGCTCATGGTCCTCCTGGAATCAGACGTTTTTTTGACTGAGTCAGAGAAATGCTGATGAATGTCTTGCTCGAGCTGTGTATGCAACTGGTTCACCTCTGATGCTCACAGTCAATGAGTATTGGAAAAGATTTCTGAATGTTCTTCGCCCAGCATACACCCCTCCAACCAGACATGCTTTATCTACTAATTTGCTGGATGCAGAGTTCAAAATAGTTCATGTGAAGGTCAAGCAAATCATAGAGAAAGCAGACTGTATTGCAATCATCTCTGATGGGTGGTCGAATGTTCGTGGGCAAGGAATAATTAACTACATCATCTCCACCCCTTAACCAGTATTCTACAAAAGCACAGACACAATGGAAAACAGACACACCGGTCTCTACATTGCAGATGAGCTGAAGGCAGTCATCAATGACCTTGTACCACAGAAGGTACAGTTGAAGTCGGAAGTTTACATACACCTTAGCCAAATACATTTTAACTCAGTTTCACAATTCCTGACATTTAATCCTAGTAAAAATTCCCTGTCTTAGGTCAGTTAGGATCACCACTTTATTTTAAGAATGTGAAATGTCAGAATAATAGTAGAGAGAATGATATTTCAGCTTTTATTTCTTTCATCACATTCCCAGTGGGTCAGAAGTTTACATACACTCAATTAGTATTTGGTAGCATTGCCTTTAAATTGTTTAACTTGGGTCAAACGTTTCTGGTACCCTTCCACAAGCTTCCCACAATAAGTTGGGTGAATTTTGACCCATTCCTCTTGACAGAGCTGGTGTAACTGAGTCAGGTTTGTAGCCCTCCTTCCTCGCACACGCTTTTTCAGTTCTACCCACAAATTTTCTATAGGATTGAGGTCAGGGCKTTGTGATGGCCACTCCAATACCTTGACTTTGTTGTCCTTAAGCGATTTTGCCACAACTTTGGAAGTATGCTTGGGGTCATTGTCCATTTGGAAGACCCATTTGCGACCAAGCTTTAACTTCCTGACTGATGTCTTGAGTTGTTGCTTCAATATAAATCGACATTATTTTCCTCCCTCATGATGGCATCTATTTTGTGAAATGCACCAGTCCCTCCTGCATCAAAGCACCCCCACAACATGATGCTGCCACCCCCGTGCTTCACGGTTGGGATGGTGTTCTTCAGCTTGCAAGCCTCCCCCTTTGTCCTCCAAACATAACGATGGTCATTATGGCCAAACAGTTCTATTTTTGTTTCATCAGAACAAAGGACATTTCTCCAAAAAGTACGATCTTTGTCCATGTGCAGTTGCAAACTGTAGTCTGGCTTTTTTATGGCAGTTTTGGAGCAGTGGCTTCTTCCTTGCTGAGCGGCCTTTCAGGTTATGTTGATATAGGACTTGTTTTACTGTGAAAATAGATACTTTTGTACCTGTTTCCTCCAGCATCTTCACTTTGCTGTTCTGGGATTGATTTGCACTTTTCGCACCAAAGTACGTTCATCTCTAGGAGACAGAACACGTCTCCTTCCTGAGCGTTATGATGGATGCGTGGTCCCATGGTGTTTATACTTGCGCACTATTGTTTGTACAGATGAAGGTGGTGCCTTCCTCCCAGTGATGAACCAGACTTGTGGAGGTCTACATTTTATTTCCCTGAGGTCTTGGCTTATTTCTTTTGATTTTCCCATGATATCAAGCAAAGAGGCACTGGGTTTGAAGGTAGGCCCTGAAATACATCCACAGGTACACCTCCAATTGACTCAAATGATGTCAATTAGCCAATCAGAAGCTTCTAAAGCCATGACATCATTTTCTGGAATTTTCCAAGCTGTTTAAAAGGCACAGTCATCTTAGTGTATGTAAACGTCTGACCCACTGGAATTGTGACAGTGAATTATAAGTGAAATAATCTGTCTGTAAACAATTGTTGGAAAAATTACTTGTGCATTGCACAAAGTAGATGTCCTAATCGACTTGCCAAAACTACAGTTTGTTAACAAGAAATTTGTTGAGTTGTTGAAAAACGAATTTTAATGATTCCAACCTGAGTGTATGTAAACTTCCGACTTCAACTGTACATGTTGGGCCCCAAGTATGATGGCAAAAGCATCCTGTCTGGTGCAGAGATCAACAATGCCTATGGTGTCATCACTACCGTGTCTCGCCACGTTGGCCTGGATGAGGGCAAGGTTCTTGGCAGTCTGGTGAAGTACACTTCCAAGCAAGGGCTTTGGGATGGAGATGCAATATGGCAGTCGTGCTAACATATCTCATCAGCCACCTGGTGCAAGGGACTTTGTGGCTCCGAGGCTCTTTCCCCTGTTGCCTCCATCATCCTCCAAATCCCACCAACATCAGCCACCTCAGAGCGCAACTGGTCCTTGTTTTGGAACACACACCAAAGCACACAACAGGCTGACCAATACAAGGGTTGAAAAATTGGTGGCCATCCGGGAAAATTTGAGGCTTTTTCAGCCTGACAACGAGCCATCCTCAACAAAGTTGGAAAGTGACAGTGAAGATGAGGCCTCAGAATCTGATGTTCAAGAGGTGGACATTGAGGAGGTCCAGGGAGAAGACATGGAAGCCTGAGGAAGACAACCAAAGCTTTAGTTTCTAGACTTTCATTTTACAGATGTACGTTGAAAACATTTTGGGAGATGTGACAGATCATTGGGGGATCATTCAATTTTCCCTTTTGTTGTTCAGTGAAATCATCCCATGTGAAGAGTCAACTAATTTAATCAAAGTTCAATACTTAACTAAATCGTTTTTTTATTACTTATTTTGGAAGGATTTCAACATTTGCAATTATGTCTACTTTTGATAAGGTTTGTTTCTGTCTCCATATGACATGGTAAATATATTCAATGCAAAAAACATTACATTTAAATGGTGTTAATATTAATTCCCATATATTCCCACAGAAAGTTTCCACCTCTGAATATAAAAAAGTGCAACCCAAGTAACAACACATCCACCATGCTGATCCTCAACACGGGTGCCCCTCAAGGGTGCGTGCTCAGTCCCTTCCTGTACTCCCTGTTCACTCATGACTGCATGGCCAGGCACAACTCCAACACCATCATCAAGTTCGCTGATGACACAACAGCCTGATCAACGAAAACAATGAGGCAGCCTATAGGGAGGAGGTCAGAGGCCTGGCAGTGTGGTGCCAGGACAACAACCTCTCCCTCAATGTGATCAAGACAAAGGAGACGATTGTGGACTACAGGAAAAGGAGGACCGAGCACGCCCCCATTCTCATCGATGGGGCTGTAGTGGAGCAGGTTGAGAGCTTCAAGTTCATTGGTGTCCACATCACCAACAAACTATCATGGTCCAAGCAGACCAAGACAGTCGTGATGAGGGCACAGCAAAACCTTCTCCCCCTCAGGAGACTGAAAAGATTTGGCATGGGTCCCCAGATCCTCAAAAAGTTCAACAACTGCACCATCAAAAGCATCCTGACTGGTTGCATCACTGGCTGGTATGGCAACTGCTCGGCCTCGACCGCAAGGCACTACAGAGGTTAGTGCGTACGACCCAGTACATCTATGGGGCCAAGCTTCCTGCCATCCTGGACCTCTATACCAGGTGGTGTCAGAGAAGGCCCAAAAAAATTGTCCAAGACTCAAGCCACTCTAGTCATAGACTACTCTCTACTGCTACCGCACAGCAAACGGTGCCGGAGCGCCAAGTCTAGGTCCAAAAGGCTTCTCAACAGCTTCTACCTCCAAGCCATAAGACTCCTTAACATCTAATCAAATGACTACCCAGACTATTTACATTGCCTGCCCCCCCCCCTCCCTCCCTCTTTTATGCTGCTGCTATTCAGTTTATTTATGCACAGTCACTTTAACTCTACCTACATGTACATTTTACCTCGACTAACCGGTGCCCCCGCACATTGACTCTGTACCGGTACCCCTTGTATATTGCCTCGCTATTGTTATTTTACTGCTGCTCTTTAATTGTTACTTTTATTTCTTACTTATCACGTATTTTTCTTAACTGCATTATTTCATTATGGGCTTGTAAGTAAGCATTTCAATGTAAGGTCTATACTACACCTGTTGTATTCGGAGCATGTTACAAATACTATTTTATTTGACAAAGGCCAAAAGAGCTCCACACTAATTGCACTGAAAACATCTAATCCAAACTGACCATCAAACAACCAAATAGAAACAAAAGCACAACGTATACCTATCCACACCACACACAGTAAATACCTGATGTAGTTAACTCTCGACTGCACGTTTGTGTGCATGCCCGGCTGTGCACTTGTGTGTAGCATGTTACATAACACTGGTCTATAGGGGCAGAGCAGGAAACCGACACCCAGTCGGGGCCTCAGAGCTTGCTCATAGGTACATATAGAATGTGTGATGTCACACAGCAGATGTAGCCCTATGGCCACCACACAAAGTTAGTGTGTGCACTCAGACAAATACCAATGTCGAAGTGTAAAATCTTGAGCAGTTTTGCTTGTTTTAACACACACGTTATAGTAACATTGTTTTGCTTGCCGTAACATAATGGATTGCTTTCCTTACACACCCTCACACATCCCCTCTGGGAGATTGATATATAAACACACACACACGCCTCTCTGAAGGTACATAACATTCCTTAAGCAGACCTTCACTCTGTGCTAAAGTTTCTAAGTAGCCTAGCCCTATCTGGTGGCAATAATGTGAAACGTCAGGAGAGGGACCTATCTCCTATACTTTAGCCTTGGTGAACGAGAAGAGTACAATACACACGCACCTCAACTTTACGATCTCTCGTAGGTTATAGGAGGCGTGGCAGTGTTAGGGCCGATTCAGCAAAAACGTGCCACTATGTAGGCCTATCGAAGTTCATCAAACAAACAAGATGCGAAATGCAATTAGATCTAGTAACCCAGGTGAACGAACAATAACTTCGGACCTAGTCTTCTGCGAATCCTGATTTCCCACAGCACGTCACCTGATACTTAAGATTCCATTTCCAAATTCCTTACAGTGTTCTTGGATGCCGCCACTTGTGAAAACACCGGCCCTACCCACACATATCCATCCAACACAGTCCTAAATTCAAAAACACCCCATACGTACATTTAAAATTCGAAAATGGTAGCTGTTCTCAGTGAGCCATTCTTTAATCCTATCTAAAGTGATGCTTCCCCTCGTCAGCAGGGCCGAAACAGCGGCCACACCAACCATCTCATCCCAGCGCGTTTCAGGACTCCAAACACTCCCGCAACAATCTACAAATATCTCAAATGTAAAATACATTGTGTTGTTCGTGAAATAATCGGAAACCCACCTTAATCCTGCTGATGACACGTAGGCAGTTTCTTTTACTTCTATTGCACCAACTACACGGTTTATTTCTTGAATGTTTTTTCAACCCACGAACGCCTCGGTTGCTAATAGCTTGTAGCCTGCGCGACAGTGCGTACGCTCCCCATGATGCGCGCGTTCCGTTCTTTGGCTACTGGGACTGATGTCTCAAATATTTATTTCAAACATTATAAGAGCAAAGTGCAAGGTTGTTTTTTTTATAGTGGCCTATATCCTCTAAATTCTTTCCAAGTTAGAACTTGATTTTCACTGTTTCTCTATCATAAAAGCATTTATTTGAAGTAATCCTAGACTAGGCTACATATTAATATATTCACAACATGTGTGTGTGATACTGGTGATTTACAATTACACAGAGATGATGTTGAAAGATCTGATGTGATTGGTCGAAATACCAATTAGTGGAGAGAAAAAAAGATCAGAATTGTGCTGCCTGTGTAGACGCAGCCTTTGAACAGTAGATGGAGTCAAATCATTGAGAAATGCTTCTCTTTTCAGCCCAGCAACAAGAGTGGGCATAGTAGGTTGCGTTTACACAGCCAGACGATCACGTCAGATCTTTTCACGTCAAAGCTCCTTTTCAGAGCTGATCTGATTGGTCGAAAGACCAATTAGTGACAAAGAATATCAGAATTGGCTTCCTGTGTAAACCAGGGGCCTCATGTATAACCATTGCATAGCCTACATTTCACACTAAATATCTGTGTGTGCCATTTCTGGAGAAAAAAACGGCGCAAATACAAATATATTGAGATTTATCTACTTGGGGCACACCACACATAAGCATGTTTTCTGTTATAAATCAGACCCGTCCTGAAACTGTGCATGCATGAACAAGCATTAAAACAACGCCTGAAAAATGCCATTATTCACCTTTTATACTGAACAAAAATATAAACGCAACATTTAAAGTTTTGGTCCCATTTTTCATGAGCTGAAATAAAAGATCACAGAAAGCTTATTTCTCTCATATTCTGTGCACAAATTTGTTTACAACCCTGTTAGTGAGCATTTCTCCTTTCCAAGATAATCCATCCACCTGACAGGTGTGGCATATCAAGAAGCTGATTAAACAGCATTACACAGGTGCACGTTGTGCTGGTGAAAATGACACTCTAAAATGTGCCATTTTGTCACACAACACAATGCCACTGATTTCTCAAGTTTTGAGGGAATGTGCAATTGGCATGCTGACAGCAGGAATGTCCAACAGAGCTGTTGCCAGAGAATCCACACCAGTGGGTGGACCTGGCTCCCAATTGGGTGGGCCTAGCCCTCCCAGGCCCATCCATGGCTGCGCCCCTGCCCTGTCATGTGAAATCTATAGATTAGGGCCCAATGAATTTATTTCAATTGACTGATTTCCTTCTATGAACTGTAAATTGTTGCATGCTGTGTTTGCATTTTTGTTCAGGATGTTGACAATAAAGCCCCTATTTGCTGTATACTTTGGAATTATTGGAATCAGGCCAAGACGGTTTCTAAAGGAAATAGCAATTGCGAACTTGATCAAATGTCTCTGGAGGTGTTGGCAGAATGTTTTTAACTTTTAAAGTGACATTTGCTGTAGCTTATCTGACAGTTTCTGGAGAGAAAAAAAAAGATAGCAAATTATTGTGGAACTGTAAACAGATTTGAATTCAATAGCGTTTTGCATGAACTTTTTCGGACCTAAATATGCTACAATGCCCACTAATTTTGAAAATGTATCTAGTATGTCTATTCCTCCCAAAAATGTAAACTATAGTGGTTGCTAGCCTAAAAACTTCAAAGCAAAATATAAACTGCCTGTTCATCTGTTAAATTCTACTGTATGTCATAAACCTTACTCGCTTTCTGATGCATAGAGCTAAATATTTGAAATAATAGCCCTTCTAATAGGCCCAATTTAATGAGAGATGGTAATTTGTTGAAGACTAAAGATTCTTCGGGAATATGAACCCATCATGACCAGAAAAGGTGGCAAGGAATTTATTCAGCAATGGTTATAAAAATATGTATTGTGTATTATGTTTATATTAAATATCGTTTACGTGTGACAATTACAATTACAGGAAGCTATTCAGGCGCATATATACACAATAGCAACAAAACAAAACGTAAATGGATCTGACCACAGAGCAAAATACTTTAAATAGTTGATCTATTTACTATTGTAAAGTGGGTCCAATTAAATGAGAGATGGGATGTTGTAGGCCTATAGGCTACTTTGTGAGCATGAAATCATCACAGTCAGACAAGGTGAGGAATTTATTCTGAAATGATCATGGAAATTAAATTGGAAATCGCCCAGCTAGCACATAACATTTTAAGGACCATGCGTTTCTACGAGTTTTGTGAGAGCATGATTGTCCCATGTTTATTTTGCATACAACCTTCCCACAACTTTCTGGGAATGGTGCAGGATAGATGCTTGGCTTTGGAACATTCTCAGCATATTTCAGGAACTTGACAAAAATATATATTAGTATTAAAAAATATTTCATTACTTTAGAAGAATGTTTCCTGAAAGTTCAAACATGGTTACATTTTATTTCAATTTTGGTAATTTTCTAGGAACATTCTCCAACTGGTTTGAGATTGGGAATGTTCTCAAATAGTTCAGAGAACGTTAAGAAACAACATTCTTCTGTGGGAATTTCAGTACTTCAGTGTAACAGTTCTTACAGGTTTCCTCATGGTTCTATTTCAATTCATGTTCTCAAATTAATCCAAGAACATGGTGGCACAGTGGACTAATTCCATGGATAGAGAACAGACGATTATAGGGTTGAATGTCACTGATGCTGTGTCACAATAAAAAAGAAATATGTTTGCATGATTAATGCCTAAGGAAATGAATTTCTATGTGTCCTATCTGTGCTTGGAGTTCAAAAAAGTTGATCAAAATAAGATAGCAGTGTTAGTAAAAGTCTTATTGAAAGTTTTAAGGAAATTATTAAAGGGATGGGCAACTAGCGGCCTGCAGATTACTTTCACATTTTGTTTTAAATAATAACTCAGTCAGGGTCTCAACTTACTGTTGACTGTTAGAATAATAGAATGAATACACAAGGTGCAATTTCGAAATTTGGTTGTACATCAGCAGTCATTCAATTAGCCCATGAAAGCTAAATGTTTTTAGACTGGTAAGTTAGTCTAGTGGCTTGCTATCTAAACTTGTAGATGGTTGAATTACTGACCGGGGTGGGGCCCATTGATCATCAGTTATCATATTAAAAACTGCAAACACTTTTTCTCTACGCCCCATGGCAAAATGAATAGAATTGCATGAAATTTGTTATGAAATGGCAAAATCTTCTCTCCGCCCCAAGGCAAAATGTTAAGAATTGCAGCAAACTTGCTTTAAAACTGCAACATTTTCTCTACGCCCAATGGCAAAATGTGCAGAATTGCAGGAAACTTAAAAAATTTGCTGTCACAAGGGGTGCCGCTAAAATATTTTGCTCATGAGCCACTACAGGCCCTCAAGAGATTCCGTTTTTTTGTGGCCCCCACCCCCATCAAAGTTGAGCATCCCTGTTCTAACTATTTCGAATGCAAAGATGCAAAACTTTTTTAACTTCACTCTTCTCACCAATGGCAATTGTGTCACACCTTGATCTTTTCAACTGTCTTTGTGCTTGTCTCCACCCCCCTCCAGACGTCACCCATCTTCCCCATTATCCCCTGTGTATTTATACCTGTGTTCTCTGTTTGTCTGTTGCCAGTTCGTTTTGTTTCGTGAAACCTACCAGCATTTGTTACCCTGCTCCTGTCTGTTCTTGCTCCTGTTTTCTAGTCTTACCTAGTTTTGACCGTTCTGCCTGCCCTAACCCTGAGCCTGCCTGCTTCTAGACACACACACACAATCCCCCCCCCCCCCCCCCCAAATACACACACCCCAACCTATACTTCTCCAACCACAAAATGAATAATGAACTGGCTACCCTAACCCCACACTCCACCACATCGTCTCATTACCCAGCCAGCCAAACAATCAAGAGTGTTGTGCTCGGTCTTCCTTAATTACTTAAATCTCTTCCAGGAGTGAGGAGCCAGGACTTAATAATAACAGCGCTAATATGATACGGAGGTGCTCACAAACACCCTAGTGTGTAGGCCAAAGACAGGACAGAGAGGTGGACTGACAGGGTTCTGTTACAAGGTGGCCGGCATGTCTCGTGTACGATGGTATTATCATAGTGTTTTTCGGGCTGGGGCCTCCTAACTCTCAGCCAGGGTAAATCTATCTGAATTACTCTGCAGATTCCAGAGGAGACTCTACTTTCCCTGTATTTACTGGAAGGAATTTAATTAAGTGATAAGAGTAAGGAGAAACCGCAGGGAGTCCAATATCAACATGCACAGTGCTTTCAGGAAAGTATTCAGATCCCTTGACTTTTTCTCCCCAAAAAATTACGTTACAGCCTTATTCTAAAATAGATTAAATATTTTTTGCTCTCATCAATCTTAACACAATAACCCATAATTACAAAGCAAAAAACTTTTTTTTTAATTATTTCGCAAATGTATACAAAAAAATATATATCACATTTACATAAGCATTCAGACCCTTTACTCAGTACTTTTTTGAAGCACATTTGGCAACGATTACAGCCTCGAGTCTTCTTGGGTATAACGCTACAAGCTTGGCACACCTGTATTTGGGGAGATTCTTCCATTCTTCTCTGCAGATCCTCTCAAACTCTGTCAGGTTGGATGGGGAGCATCACTGCACAGCTATTTTCAGGTCTCTCCAGAGATGTTCGATCGGGTTCATGTCCGGGCTCTGGCTGGGCCACTCAAGGACATTGTCCCAATGCCAGTCCTGCATTGTCTTGGCTGTGTGCTTAGGGTTGTTGACCTGTTGGAAGGTGAACCTTTGCCCCAGTCTGAGGTCCTGAGCGCTCTGGAGCAGTTTTTCATCAATGATCTCTCTTCAGCTTTCCCTCGATACTGACTAGTCTCCCAGTCCCTGCAGCTGAAAAACATCCCCACAGCATGATGCTGCCGCCACCATGTTTCACCGTAGGGATGGTGGCAGGATTCCTCCAGATATGACGCTTGGCATTCAGGCCAAAGAGTTCAATCTTGGTTTCGTCAGACCCGAGAATCTTGTTTCTCATGGTCTGAGAGTCCTTTAGGTGCCTTTTGGCAAACTCAGGGAGGTGACCAATACCCATTGGGTTCTTGGTCACCTCCCTGACCAAGGCCCTTCTCCCCCGATTTCTCAGTTTGGCTGGGCAGCCAGCTCTAGGAAGAATGTTGGTGGTTCCAAACTTCTTCCATTTAAGAATGATGGAGGCCACTGTGTTCTTGGGGACCTTCAATGCTGTAAAAAAAAATTGGGTTCCCTTCCTCAGCTCTGTGCCTCGACATAATCCTGTCTCAGAGCTCTAAGGACAATTCCTTTGACCTCATGGCTTGGCTTTTGCTCTGACATGCACTGTCAACTGTTGGACTTTGTATAGACAGGCGTGTGCATTTCCAAATCATTTCTAATCAATGGAATTTACCACAGGTGGACTCCAATCAAGTTGTAGAAACATCTCAAGAGTGATGAATGAAAACAGGATGCACCTGATCTCAATTTCGAGTCTCATAGAAAGGGTCTGAATACTTATGTAAATAAGGTTTACCTTTTTTATATACAGTACCAGTCAAAAGTTTGGACATGCCTTCAATGGTTTTTCTTTATTTTTACTATTTTTTACATTCTACATTCTACATCATAAGCATTTCGCTACACCCGCAATAACATCTGCTAAGCACCTGTATGTGTCCCCTGTTAATTTAATATGTGGAATTTCTTTCCTTCTTAATGCGTTTGAGCCTATCCGTTGTGTTTTGACAAGGTAGGGTAGTATACAGAAGATAGCCCTATTTGGTAAAAGACCAAGTCCATATTATGGCAAGAACAGCTCAAATATGCAAAGAGAAATGACAGTCCATCATTACTTTGAGACACGAAGGTCAGTCAATTCGGAATATTTCATGAACTTTCAACGTTTTTTCAAGTGCAGTCGCAAAAACCATCAAGTGCTATGATGAAACTGGCTCTCATGAGGATCGCAACAGGAAAGGAAGACCCAGAGTTACCTCTGCTGCAGAGGATACGTTCATTAGAGTTACCAGCCTCAGATTGCAGCCCAAATAAATGCTTCACAGAGTTCAAGTAACAGACACATCTCAACATCAACTGTTCAGAGGAGACGACGTGAATCAGGCCTTCATGGTCAAATTGCTGCAAAGAAACCACTTCTAAAGAACACCAATAATAAGAAGAGACTTGCTTGGGCCAAGAAACACGAGCAATGTACATTAGACTGGTGGAAATCTGTCTTTTGGTCTGATGAGTCCAAATTTGAGATTTTTGTTTCCAACCGCCGTGTTTTTGTGAGACGCAGAGTAGGTGAGTAGATGATCTCCGCATTTGTGGTTCCCACCGTGAAGCATGGAGGAGGAGGTGTGATGGTGTGGGGGTGCATGGCTGGTGACACTGTCTGTGATTTATTTAGAATTCAAGGCACATTTAACCAGCATGGCTACCACAGCATTCTGCAAAAATACGCCATCCCATCTGCTTTGCGCTTAGTGGGACTTTCATTTGTTTTTAACCAGGACAATGACCCAACACACCTCCAGGCTGTGTAAGGGCTATTTGACCAAGAAGGAGAGTGATGGAGTGCTGCATCAGATGACCTGGCCTCGACAATCATCCGACCTCAACCCAATTGAGATGGTTTGTGATGAGTTGTACTGCAGAGTGAAGGAAAAGCAGCCAACAAGTGCTCAGCATATGTGGGAACTCCTTCAAGACTGTTGTAAAAGCATTCGTGGTGAAGCTGGTTGAGAGAATGCCAGGAGTGTGCAAAGCTGTCATCAAGGCAAAGGGTGGCTACTTTGAAGAATCTCAAATATAAAATATATTTTGATTTGTTTAACACTTTTTTGGTTACTAGATGATTCCATATGTGTTATTTCATAGTGTTGATGTCTTCACTATTATTCTATAATGTAGAAATTGTAAAAATAAAGAAAAACCCTTGAATGAATAGGTGTGTCCAAACTTTTGACTGGTGGTGTAGGAATTACAGACTCGGTCAGGGAGAGGTTGAAAATGTCAGAGAAGACACTTGCCAATTGGTCCACGCATGCTCTGAGTACACGTCCTGGTAATCCGTCTAGCCCCGCGGTCTTGTGAATGTTAACCTGTTTATAGGTCATACTCACATCGGCTATGGAGAGCGTGATCACAGAGACTGGTGCTCTCATGCATGCTTCAGTGTTGCTTGCCTCGAAGCGAGGATTAAAGGGATTTAGCCCGTCTGCTAGGCTGACGTCACTGGGCAGCTCACGGCTGGGTTTCCCTTTGTAGTCCATAATAGTTTGCAAGCCTTGCCTCATCCGACGAGCATCAGAGCCAGTGTAGTAGGATTCAATCTTAGTCCTGTATTGACGCTTTGCCTGTTTGAGGGTTCGTCTGAGGGCGTAGCTGGATTTCCTATAAGCGTCCAGGTTAGTGTCCACCTCCTTGAAAACAGCAGCTCTAGCCTTTAGCTCGGTGTGGATATTGCATGTATTCCATGCCTTCTGGTTGGGATATGTACTTATGGTCACTGTAGGGACGACGTCGTCAATGCACTTATTGATGAAGCCGGTGACTGAGGAAGTATACTCCTCAATGAATCCCGGAACATATTCCAGTCTGTGCTAGCAAAACAGTCCTGTAGCGTAGCATTCGCGTCTTCTGACCACTTCCCTGTTACTTCCTGCTTTAGTTTTTGCTTGTAAGCAGCAATCAGGAGGATAGAATTATGGTCAGATTTGCCAAATGTACAGCGAGGGAGAGCTTTGTACACATCTCTGTGTGTGGAGTGAAGGTGGTCTCTAGTTTTTTTTCCTTTGGTTGCACATGTGACATACTGGTAGAAATTAGGTTAAACGGATTTAAGTTTGCCTGCATTAAAGTCCCCGGCCACTAGGAGCATCGCTTATGGATGAGCATTTTCTTGTTTGCTTATGGCCTTATACAGCTCATTGAGTGTGGTCTTAGTGCCAGCGTCAGTTTGTGGTGGTAAATAGACGGCTACGATAAATATAGATGAAAACTCTCTTGGTAGATAGTGTGGTCTACAGCTTATCATGAGGTACTCTACCTCAGGTGAGCAATACCTCAAGACTACTTTAATATTAGACCGTGCGCACCAGCTGTTATTGACAAATAGACACACACCCCCACCCCGCTTCTTACCGGATGTAGCTGTTCTGTCCTGACGATGCACGGAAAACCCAGCCAACTGTATATTATCCATGTCGTCGTTCAGCCACGACTCGGTGAAACATAAGATGTTACAGTTTTTAATGTCCTGTAGGATACTCTTGAACAGAGCTCATCCAGTTTATTTTCCAATGATTGCGCGTTGGCCAATAGAACGGATGGTAGATGCGGGTTACCCACTCGCTGACGAATTCTCACAAGGCACCCTGATCTCCGCCCACTGTATTTCCTTATTTTCGTCATGCGAATGACGGGGATTTGGGCCTTGTCTGGGAATAACATTATGTCTTTCGGGTCAGACTCATTAAAGAAAAAATCTTCGTCCAGTTCGAGGTGAGTAAACGCTGTTCTGATATCCAGAAGCTATTTTCGGTCATAAGAGACGGCAGCATCAACATTATGTACAAAATACGGGTTTTTTACCACTTTTTCATGATATCCAATTGGTAGTTACAGTCTTGTCCCATCGCTGCAACTCCTGTGTGGACTCGGTAGAGGCGGAGAGCCATGCGTCCTCCGAAACACAACCCCACCAAGCTACACTGCTTCTTGAAACACTGCTCATTTAACCAGCCGCACCGTTGAGTCAGAGAAAACACCATACAACTGGTGACTGAAGTCAGCATACATGCGCCCGGCTGCCACAAAGAGTCGCTAGAGCACAATGGGACAAGGACTTCCCAACCAGCCAAACCTTCCCCTAACCCGGACAACTCTGCCAATTGTGCGCCGTCTCATGGGTCTCCCGGTCGCGGAGGCCATGTACAAAATAAGTTACAAACAATGTACAAAAAAATCACTAAATAACACAATTGGTTAAGAGTAATGGCTGATTTAAGACAATCTTCAACCATGTTACTTTAATTGCCACTTAATTGCCACTTAATATAGTCCTTTTTCATAATTTAACCTCTTCAGATGGGAAAACATGTTGAAAATGAGTTGAAAATGATGTGCCCTTTATGACAGAATGTAAATATTTTGTCAAATAAAATAAAAAACAGGTGTGGACTAACAGTGAAATGCTTGCCTACAGACCCTTCCCAACAATACAGGTAGAAAGAAAATAGATAAATAATAGAAAAGTAATAATAGATACACAATGAGTAATGATAACTTGGCTATATACACAGGGTACCAGTACCGAGTGGATGTGCAGAGGTACAAGGTAATTGAGGTAAATATGTACATATAACTAGGAATAAAGTGTAGCAGTGTGATTAGTCAAAAAAGTTTGTGCAAAAAGGGTCAATGCAGAAAGTCCAGGTAGCTATTTGGTAACTATTTAATAACTATTTAGCAGTCTTATGGCTTTGGGGTAGAAAGTGTTCAGGGTCCTGTTGGTTCCAGAATTCGTGCATTGGTAATGCTTGCCATGCAGTAGCATAGAGAACACTCTATGACTTGGGTGGATGGAGTACATTTACATTTACATTTAAGTCATTTAGCAGACGCTCTTATCCAGAGCGACTTACAAATTGGTGCATTCACCTTATGAAATCCAGTGGAACAACCACTTTACAATAGTGCATCTAACTCTTTTAAGGGGGAGGGGTGGGGTTAGGAGGATTACTCTATCCTATCCTAGGTATTCCTTAAAGAGGTGGGGTTTCAGGTGTCTCCGGAAGGTGGTGATTGACTCCGCTGACCTGGCGTCGTGAGAGTTTGTTCCACCATTGGGGTGCCAGAGCAGCGAACAGTTTTGACTGGGCTGAGCGGGAACTGTACTTCCTCAGAGGTAGGGAGGCGAGCAGGCCAGAGGTGGATGAACGCAGTGCCCTTGTTTGGGTGTAGGGCCTGATCAGAGCCTGAAGGTACGGAGGTGCCGTTCCCCTCACAGCTCCGTAGGCAAGCACCATGGTCTTGTAGCGGATGCGAGCTTCAACTGGAAGCCATGGGAGAGACGCAGGAGCGGGGTGACGTGAGAGAACTTGGGAAGGTTGAACACCAGACGGGCTGCGGCGTTCTGGATGAGTTGTAGGGTTAATGGCACAGGCAGAGAGCCCAGCCAACAGCGAGTTGCAATAATCCAGACGGGAGATGACAAGTGCCTGGATTAGGACCTGCGCCGCTTCCTGTGTGAGGCAGGGTCGTACTCTGCGAATGTTGTAGAGCATGAACCTACAGGAACGGGTCACCGCCTTGATGTGAGTTGAGAACGACAGGGTGTTGTCCAGGATCACGCCAAGGTTCTTAGCGCTCTGGGAGGAGGACACAATGGAGTTGTCAACCATGATGGCGAGATCATGGAACGGGCAGTCCTTCCCCGGAGGAAGAGCAGCTCCGTCTTGCCGAGGTTCAGCTTGAGGTGGTGATCCGTCATCCACACTGATATGTCTGCCAGACATGCAGAGATGCGATTCGCCACCTGGTTATCAGAGGGGGAAAGGAGAAGATAATTGTGTGTCGTCTGCATAGCAATGATAGGAGAGGCCATGTGAGGATATGACAGAGCCAAGTGACTTGGTGTATAGCGAGAATAGGAAGGGCCTAGAACAGAGCCCTGGGGGACACCAGTGGTGAGAGCACGTGTGCGGAGACAGATTCTCGCCACGCCACCTGGTAGGAGCGACCTGTCAGGGTAGGACGCAATCCAAGCGTGGGCCGCGCCGGAGATGCCCAGCCCGGAGAGGTGGAGAGGAGGATCTGATGGTTCACAGTATCAAAGGCAGCCGATAGGTCTAGAAGGATGAGAGCAGAGGAGAGAGAGTTGCTTTAGCAGTGCGGAGCGCCTCCGTGACACAGAGAAGAGCGTCTCAGTTGAATGACTAGTCTTGAAACCTGACTGATTTGGATCAAGAAGGTCATTTGAGAGAGATAGCAGGAGAGCTGGCCAAGGACGGCACGTTCAAGAGTTTTGGAGAGAAAAGAAAGAAGGGATACTGGTCTGTAGTTGTTGACATCGGAGGGATCGAGTGTAGGTTTTTTCAGAAGGGGTCAACTCTCGCTCTCTTGAAGACGGAAGGGACGTAGCCAGCGGTCAAGGATGAGTTGATGAGCGAGGTGAGGTAAGGGAGAAGGTCTCCGGAAATGGTCTGGAGAAGAGAGGAGGGGATAGGGTCAAGCGGGCAGGTTGTTGGGCGGCCGGCCGTCACAAGACGCGAGATTTCATCTGGAGAGAGAGGGGAGAAAGAGGTCAAAGCACAGGGTATGGCAGTGTGAGCAGAACCAGCGGTGTCGTTTGACTTAGCAAACGAGGATCGGATGTCGTCGACCTTCTTTTCAAAATGGTTGACGAAGTCATCCGCAGAGAGGGAGGAGGGGGAGGAGGGGGAGGAGGATTCAGGAGGGAGGAGAAGGTGGCAAAGAGTTCCTAGGGTTAGAGGCAGATGCTTGGAATTTAGAGTGGTAGAAAATGGCTTTAGCAGCAGAGACAGAAGAGGAGAAAGTAGAGAGGAGGAGTGAAAGGATGCCAGGTCCGCAGGGAGGCAGTTTTCCTCCATTTCCACTCGGCTGCCCGGAGCCCTTTCTGTGAGCTCGCAGGAGTCGTCGAGCCACGGAGCAGGGGGGAGGACCGAGCCGGCCTGGAGGATAGGGGACATAGAGAGTCAAAGGATGCAGAAAGGGAGGAGAGGAGGGTTGAGGAGGCAGAATCAGGAGATAGGTTGGAGAAGGTTTGAGCAGAGGGAAGAGATGATAGGATGGAAGAGGAGAGAGTAGCGGGAGAAGAGAGCGAAGGTTGGGACGGCGCGATACCATCCGAGTAGGGCAGTGTGGAAGTGTTAGATGAGAGCGAGAGGGAAAAGGATCAAGGTAGTGGTCGGAGACTTGGAGGGGAGTTGCAGTGAGATTAGTGGAAGAACAGCATCTAGTAAAGATGAGGTCAAGCGTATTGCCTGCCTTGTGAGTAGGGGGGGAAGGTGAGAGGGTGAGGTCAAAAGAGGAGAGGAGTGGAAAGAAAGGGCAGAGAGGAATGAGTCAAAGGTAGACGTGGGAGGTTAAAGTCACCCAGAACTGTGAGAGGTGAGCCATCCTCAGGAAAGGAACTTATCAGGGCGTCAAGCTCATTGATGAACTCTCCAAGGGAACCTGGAGGGCGATAAATGATAAGGATGTTAAGCTTGAAAGGGCTGGTAACTGTGACAGCATGGAATTCAAAGGAGCGATAGACAGATGGGTCAGGGGAGAAAGAGAGAATGTCCACTTGGGAGAGATGAGGATCCCAGTGCCACCGCCCGCTGACCAGAAGCTCTCGGGGTGTGCGAGAACACGTGGGCAGACGAGCGAGAGCAGTAGAGTAGCAGTGTTGTCAGTGGTAATCCAGTGTTCCGTCATGCCAAGAAGTCGAGGACTGGAGGGACGCATAGGCTGAGATGAACTCTGCCTTGTTGGCCGCAGATCGGCAGTTCCAGAGGCTGCCGGAGACCTGGAACTCCACGTGGTGCGTGCGCCCTGGAACCACCAGGTTAGAATGGCGGCGCCACGCGGTGTGAAGCGTTTGTATGGTCTGTGCAGAGAGAGAGAAAGAGGATAGACAGACACATAGTTGACAGGCTACAGAAGAGGCTACGCTAATGCAAAGGAGATTAGAATGACAAGTGGACTACACGTCTCGAATGTTCAGGAGGTTAAGCTTACGTTGCAAAATAAAAAATAAATCTTATTGACTAAAATCTTATTGACTAAATGATATAGTACTGCTGGCGGTGAAGTAGGCTGGCTAGCAGTGGCTGCGTTGTTGACTTGTTGAACGTGTAGCTGGCTAGGTAACCTCGACAATTTCTCAAAAACTACACAATTATCTTGGATACAAGGACAGCAAAGACAACTATGTAGCTAGCTAACACTACGCTAATCAAGTCGTTCCGTTGTAATGTAAGTTGTAGTGTGAGTTTCTACAGTGCTGCTATTCGGTAGAAGTTGGCTAACTAGCAGTGTTAGCTAGCAGTGTTGACTAGGTAGGAGACGGCAGCGCAGCGGTGGACGAAAATAGCTGGCTAGTTAACCGAATAATTACTCTAACCAACTCTAAGCTACACAATTATCTTAGATACAAAGATAGCAAAGAGAACTGTGTAGCCAGCTAACACTACACTAATCAAGTCGTTCCGTTGTAATGTAATCGTTTCTCCAGTGCTGGCGTCATGCTGCTATTCGGTGGCTAGCTGGCTAGCTAGCAGTGTTGACTACGTTACGTTACGAAAATAGCTGGCTAGTTAACCGAATAATTACTCTAACCAACTCTAAGCTACACAATTATCTTAGATACAAAGATAGCAAAGAGAACTGTGTAGCCAGCTAACACTACACTAATCAAGTCGTTCCGTTGTAATGTAATCGTTTCTCCAGTGCTGCTATTCGGTGGCTAGCTGGCTAGCTAGCAGTGTTGACTACGTTGTTACGTTCGGACGAAAATAGCTGGCTAGCGAACCTCAATAACCTCAATAACTRCACAATTATCTTTGATACAAAGACGGCTATGTAGCTAGCTAAGATCAAACAAATCAAACCGTTGTACTGTAATGAAAATGAATGAAAATGGTAAAACTACCTGTGGAGCGAGGCGGAATTGCGACTGCACGCTCCAAACCGGAAATGACAATTTTGGGGGCCTTCCTCTGACACTGTCTGGTATAGAGGTCCTGGATGGCAGGGAGCTCGGCCCCAGTGATGTCATGGGCCGTAAGCACTACCCTCCACAGCGCCTTTCGGTCGGATGACACGCAGTTGCCATACCAAGCGGTGATACTGCCAGTCAAGATGCCTTCAATGGTGCTACTATAGAACTGTTTGAGGATCTGAGGGCCTATGCCAAATCTTTCCAGCCTCCTGGCGGGGAAGAGGAATTGTCGTGCCCTTTTCACGACCGTGTTGGTGTGTTTGAAACATGATAGATCCTTAGTGATGTTGACACAGAGGAACTTGAAGCCCTCGACCTGCTCCACTACAGCCCCATCAAAGTGAATGGGGCGTGTCTCGGCCCTCCGTTTCCTGTAATCGACGATCAATTCCTTTGTCTTGCTGACGTTGAGGTAGAGTGGCTACAGATGTGAGTGCTATGTGGCGATAGTCATTTTGACAGGTTACCTTGGTGTTCTTGGGCACAGGGACTATGGGAAGTTAGCTCAATTCTAAGTTTCTTTTAACCAAATTACACTACCCAGAAGGCACTCAATTGGTGGAATGACCCACCTGTGGTTTATAGTGGCAAATACCTAATTTGTGTATTTCAGAGTTTGTTCATTTGTTTATCTAATATGTGTCGTCCACTGTTGACAAAAATGTAATAATCCACAAAGTAGTCAAAGATGTGAAGCGTCATGTTGCCTGTACCATGACCGTGAATTCCTGAGAAGATGTAAAAAGCAAGTTAAGTAACACAGATGTAGTGTAACCCATCCTAAATACACGGGGTCAGAGGTTTTTTGTGGGTTTAGTTCTCAGTAATTATTAGTGCATTAGTGAACCAGCATGAGCAAGCCATTTGTGACGTGTGGAAAAAGTATGTTCTTGCATGTTGACAATAATTAATGGTGACACTTTACTTGACATTGTCATAACCTGTCATAATATGGTGATAACACTGTCATGACCCATAAATTTACACCTATTGTGACATGTATTGCATGTATTTTATGGCTAGTTATGACACCTAAAGAGTGTCAAAGCCCACATTTATTCAAATGTGTTTTTCCAATAAGTTTCCTTTCGTTTGAAAGTTTGTTTCTTAAGTCCTTTCAAATCTAATTTTATTTGTCACATGCGCCGAAATGCCGTGAAATGCTTGCTTACAAGCCCTTAACCAACAATGCAGTTTTAAGAAAATAGAGTTAAGAAAGTATTTACTAAATAAACTAAAGTAAAAAAAGAAAGAGAAAAGTGACAATAAAATAACAATAATTTATAAGGGCACAAGGTGAGACCCAAACGCAGACACAGGAGGCAGATGGTTGAGCTCCGATATTTATTATAACAAAAGGGGTAGGCAAAAGGGAGGTCGGGGACAGGCGAGAGTTCATAAACCAGGTCAGAGTCCAAACACTACCAGGTGATAGGCAGGCTCGAGGTCAGGACAGGCAGGGGTTCAGTGAACAGGTCCAAGTCCAAACAGAACAAGGGGATAGGCAGGCTCGAGGTCAGACCAGGCAGAGTGGTCAGGCAGGCCGATTCAGCATCAGGACAGGCAAGGGTCAAAACCAGGAGGACTAGGAAAAAACATAGACTGGGAAAAAGGAGCTGGGAAAAAATGCTGGTTGACTTGGCAAAACAAGACGAACTGGCACAGAGAGACAGGAAACACAGGGATAAATACACCGGGGATGATAAGCGACACCTGGAGGGGGGTGGAGGCAAGCACAAGGACAGGTGAAACAGATACGGGCGTGACAAGGGGACTTTACATCTAAGAGGTTTTTAATCCTGGGGTTGTTAAATGACAGATATGTATTTGTTTGAAATCTATCACTAGATGGTTTCATTTCAGAGAGATAAACAATCCTATTTTGTTGCCATTCGCTATACATCCTGTCAGGACCCGGTGCTAGAAACAGTCACTAAATCGGCAGAACCCAGAAGATGAGGCAGACACAGCAGTACTAGAGATGGTGGTTTAATAAAAAATAGATAACTTCCAAAATACAAAGAAAATCCACAAAGTGGTAAAAACAGCAAGGGAAAAAACAAACCTAAAAGACTAATCCAAAATACAAAAGAACAAAACCAGAGAACCTCTGGAAAATCCAACAAGAGAAAAATATATGTTCACAACAAGGCTTGGGCTGGGGCTGGGTGCTAACATACAAACACTGAGCAAGGAACTAAGGAACACACAGGGATTAAATACTAACAAGGGAACGACATACAGGTGCAAACAATAATAGAGCAAGGGAAAAACAAAAGGTACAAAAAAGGTGCAATGGGGACATCTAGTGACAAAAAACCAGAACAGTCCTGGCCAAAACCTGACACATCCACCTCGCTCTCAGAGAAATAGCTGTAGGTTTTATAAAAAATAATGCAATTTTTTTATAAAGAAATATGCAAATGAATCATTTGTAACATCAATATACACAGACACACACTCAATGGATTAATGCAGGGTGGAGAGGAAATGTGTTTTTACTGCCAGCTTGCATTTCTGCCTCCCCTGGACCAGCCCAAACATCCATGGAATGTGTGACAAGCATCTGACTTTTCAGGGTACTCTCTCTCCTTCTGTCACGAATCCCGCTTCCTGAGTCTGTTTTTGCCTGTGTTCTGTCCTGGAGTGTTTTTTCCGGTGTCCTGGAATGCACCCTGTCTGGTTGCCGGGCGACGTAGCTAGTTGGAGGATCTCTGAGTACCCGTATCCCATCAGCTATCTGCACACCTGGTCCTGATCATCACCCCTCCACTTCATAAGCGCTGACCTGACATCCATTCCCTGCCGGATCGTTAGCCATGAACAGTATGTTGTGCCAGCGTATCAGCCTCCAGTTTGATAGAGTTTGTTTTGTTGTTTTGTACGTCTTGCTTGCCTTGAACTTACCTCCGTTTTTTTCTGTCTACAGTCATTCACCCGGAACACTCATCCCATCCCTACCTGGTCGTCGGTGACTTCAGTTACTTCCTTGGATCTGCTTACTCAATTCCATCAACTCACCTCCGCTGCCCGCTCCGCTACTTGGATKTTTCTATCACTACATTTAAACTTGTAAATAAATACTCACCTTCGTCTTACTCTCCTTGTCCTGGTCTGCTTCTGGGTTCTACTTTAGAGAACCGTGACACCTTCCTTGCTCCATCTCTCTACCTCTCTTCCTCCTCTAAGCTACTCTCTGCTTGTGTTTGTCCCCTGAATAATTTTTTTTATATGTAATGATCTATTTGAACCAAATTCTTCTTTCACTGAAAATGAAGGCAAGTTTTGCTGAAAATGTTCTTCAGTCGAAAACTACTGTAGGAGCTTCGTTATGATTCGCACATGTTTATCTGGCCAGGAGAACCACGTGACCCGACAAGGAAAAAAGTGCCCCAGCTGACAGGATAAAGATGTCTGGGTCTTGAATGAATGGAGGACGAGACAGGAGTCTTATTTTCCTGCGGGTTAGGGTTTGTCCACATGTGTGTTGTAACCGTGTTTTGTTTACTATATAACACACCTACTATGGCTGGAAGCAAACCCTCTGTTCGGTCAGGTTCCTCTACCTGTGCTTGAACCTGACCGAGCTCAGCAAACGATCTCTGTTAACTGGGTCAATATCACAAAACAGTACCATTTGGACCATGCAACATTAAAAAATGTATTCCTTTTATGTTTTACTATAAAAAGGAAATATTTGCCTTGTAGAAAAACATGTTGGCCAAGCTCCAGCACTTAGAGTTAGATCATTCTAAACACATTTTCAGTGAATCAGTCATATGATATGTTCACCATGTTACGGACATGCACTTAACTGTCTTTAATTACTACTACTTTAATAATATTGACATTTTCATAAAGCTATTGTGTCCCCTTGTCAACCCTGTCCATTTGTTCTGGTCAAATTATAAAGAAATAACAGGTTGTATACAATGTGTGGTTTTATACAGAACTTCATCTAAGTTGCACCTTATCTTTCTAAATTGAGACAGGTATTAGTGATATTTTATATAATTGTGTGGTGTTGGCCATGTCTCACTCTTTAAAATACATGACACAAATTCTTCATATTTGACAATGTAACTGAATTCATTTGAGAAAGATCCCAAGATATCAGGGTGGACCAAGGTATAACAGGGTGGCCAGCTGTAATGGGACAGAACATATATGAAACCCTGAACACTGAATAGACATCGACATAGTAATACATGTAGTAACAACATTGGAACTGCTATTTAGTTACATATTCATTGTGAAAAACAACACAAAAATACATTCATTGTGTCAGTCAGAAGCCTCTTCTGCATTTTGTTCTTTAGTCGTGTGATGGTTTGTTTGCGGCCGGTCTTACATCATCATCATCACGAAGACATCCTTCACTTTCCTTTTGATTTCTGTTTCTGTTCTGCTTCCCTTCCTCGTCACAAAAAGAGCAAAGGTCCCCTTCCAACTTCGCTCTCTTATTTGAAAAGCCCAACACCGTCTGGGCATACTTCTGAAGTTTATACTTCTTCAGTATATTCACAGAGATCACTTTTGCAATGATTTGCTTGTTCTTCTGTTTCCTTGCATTTCTGTATTTTCTTTTGAAATCTTTAATGAGAGATGTGCGAAAGAGAAGAGCCCTCTTAATAGGTGATGTCACATTCTGACGTCTCAGCAATGCTTTGACTGTCGAACGAGCCGATACAGATGCCTGTTCTCCCCTAATCCTTGCGTACCTCTTCCTGTATTTTCCTTTTTCCCCTCTCCTTTGCCACTTCTGATTTTAAATGCTCTCTCTCTTTTTGGACTCTTCCGTGTGTTTTTTTCTTTCTAATGCGTTCCCCTTGCTGGCGTTGCCGAAAACACATTAAATGCATGGTTAGGATTCAAGGGGTAGAGTCAGAGATAAAGGTTAGTAGATGAGGGGGGTGTTTGGGACTGAAGCAACGCACTAACCTTGGCCCTGGCTCTGAGTATCCCTTTTGAATCTCTCCATTTCTTCCTGTCTGCACGCTGCACTCTGTCACTGAGTTCAGCTATTGCCTTCTTCTTCCCTGTCTCTTTATCTTTCCTCCATTTCTCCCTCTCTTTCTCTAGATACACTCTCCTTCTTTCTGGGAAGAAAGAGAGTGTCTTTTTTATTTTTGCATTACGTCATTCTCTGTATTTCAGCTGTCTTTCAGCTGCACTAAGAGGAGGTGCCATTCCTCCAGAAAGACTTGATTCAATTGATATTTATTTCGTCTTAAAATACTATACAGGCTGTAATTACATAATACAATTCATGAACAAAAACACATAGTTTGCAACACATTACTGCAAGATATCCATTTTTCGACCCTGTTGAGTGCATGTCCACCCTGTTACGTGTTCATGGATAACAGTTGTTTTCCCGCCAAGGAAGTTACATAATTTCCTGTTTGTGATGTCATTGTAGAAAATATATATTTTCTTAAAGTGCCAGTAACCACAATGTAACAGTGTGGACAATGACTTTGAGGACGTACAGAAAATAGTCAATATTTTAATAAAAAGTGCAGCATTTAACATAAAAATACTATACATTAGATAACATTTAATGAAGAAAAATTGAAAATTAGGATTTTTTTTTTTTATGTATCATTTTATTCCTAATTATTCTCATTGAAGTTGATCGGGGTGGCAGGTAGCCTAGTGGTTAGAGCCAGTAACTGAAAGGTTGCTAGATCAAATCCCTGAGCTGACAAGGTTGTCATTGTAAATAAGAATTTGTTGTTAACTGATTTGCCTACTTAAATTTTAAAAGATTGAGCAGCACTTGGGACATTGAAAAATTGCAACCTTCCACTGAAATAAAATGTACTTTGAAGTCTATGTCATTTTGCTTTTATTATCATGAAGGCATACACACATAAGGATCCTTTTGAAATTTGATCTAGTGAATATTTTTTAATACAATTTTGAATGACTTATCTTAAGGACAAAAAATAACACTTTTAGTAATATTGACCCAATGTCAAGCCCTGACCTTAGAGAGCCTTTTATTCTCTAATTTGATTAGGTCGGTGTGTGACTAGGGTGGGTACTCTAGTTTTTCTATTTCTATGTTGGCCTGGTATGGTTCCCAATCAGAGGCAGCTGTCTATCGTTGTCTCTGATTGGGGATCATATTTAGGCAGCCTTTTCCCACTGGGTTTTTGTGAGATCTTGTTTTTGTGTTGATGAGTGTGAGCGCTACAGAACGTCACGTTTCTCTTTATTGTTTTTTTGTGAGTTTCATTTAATAAACATGTGGAACTCTACGTACGCTGCGCCTTGGTCCGTTAATTCATTAGACGATTGTCACACCCAACTGTTAATCTTTGTACATTATGTGCTACTGTGTGCTATGTACACAAGTTTAAGGTAAGGTAAATATTTACCTTCGTTTTGCCTGTAAGCTACAACAAATACTTATGCAAACTGTATGCCATCAATTGCCTGGCTACCCATACACTTCACTCCAGCCAAATGCTGTGCCCACTAATATTTATTTTCCATGATGAGTCTGGATTTGCTTTCCTTCCATACTCTTTTAGAATACAAACACATTCCGACCATTCTGAATGGTCCCAGAAACCGATGCCATTTTGACTTCAGCACAAACAACTTCTAGGATGGCAGGTTCAGACTGATGTATGGACCGATCGATAGAGTGCGGGAATTAAATTCAGGGTGAGACGTCAGGCAATGCCAACATAGCATAGGTCATGTACCTCTCACCCAAAAGTCAAACAATGTGGGGCACATCCTGATACCGTAAATAATTAGCATTGTATGGGAATGCCAAATTGGCAAAGGGTTGAGAATGCAGAACTCACTCCCTAACAATGAAAAGCAACACACACACACACAGGCATACATTGTAAAAGCTGTTTCACGTTGTTGGAAAGCCCAGGCTCACCCTGATCTTTAACAGCCCCTGATAAACTCAACCTGATCTTTAAAAAAGTCTTCACAGAAACTGCTATATCAGGGGCTGTTCCCACGCCTCCCAGAGGACTATAGGGTATACTATGAGAATAGCGGGAACCAGGTTACCAAGATTTACTGAGATTTCCCKCACAAACCCTCTCCCATTTCCCGGGATAAATACATGTAAGTGTGACCAGGAACATGGATGAGAACAAACAGACCAGCTACAACCTCTAAGTCAATCAAAGAGGCAAAAAGACATTACAGGGACAAAAAAGGAGTGGCAATTCAATGGCTCAGATACAAGACACATGTGGCAGGGACTTCAGAAAATCACAGATTATAAAGGAAAAACCAACCACATTGTGGACACCCAAAGCCTAACTCTCAGACAAACTTAACACATTCTTCTCCTGCTTTGAGGAAAACAACACAGAGCTGCCGCCGTGGGCCCCCGCTGCTCATAAGGACGGCAGGCTCCCGATCTCTGTAGCCGACATGAGTAGGGCTTTCAAGTGTGTTAACCCTCGCAAAGCTGCCAGCCTGGAAGGCATACCAAGCTGCGTCCTCAGTGCATGCGCAGACCAGCTGGCTGGGGTGTTTACGGATATATTCAACCTCTCCCCATTCCAGTCTGTTGTCCCCACTTGCTTCAAGATGTCCACCATAGTGCCTGTACCCAAGCAAGCTAAGGTAACTGAACTAAATGACTATCGCCCCATTGCACTCACCTCTGTCATGAAGTGCTTTGAGAGGCTAGTCAAGGACTATAACCTCCACCTTACCTGACAACCTAGACCCACTACAATTTGCATACCGCACCAACAGATCCACGGACGACGCAATCGCTGTTGCACTGCACACTGCCCTATCCCACCTGGACAAGAGGAATGCCCAGGTGAGAATGCTGTTCAACGACTACAACTCACCATAGTGCCCTCTATACTTATCACTAAGCTTGGGGGCCCTGGGTCTGAAGCCCTCCCTGTGCAACTGTTCTTGACTTTCTTATACTAATAGCTATTCATCAGCCTACAAATGATTATATGTATTGGATAACAGCACAACCGTTTGGGCTTTTTTGAGCTTTGGCTCATAAAATGTATTTAAATGAAATGTCTCAGACTCAGGTAGCATCGGGCTTGAATGTTCATGCTGATTAAAGCTCTAATCAAATGCTTTAGAATGACAATACCACGTTAAAAAAGTGATTTCTTCTAGGGATGGAACATTGGTAAAATACCGGGAAAAGATCACTTTTTTCCATTACTCAACATCAAAGCAGATCTAATTAAATGGAATAATCTTCGGTTAAATATTACAGGTAGAATAAACCTTATTAGAATGGCATGGCTTTATTACCCCACAAAATACATTCTTTAAACCTTCCAGATTTGGAAACTCGCTATCCAAGGCTTTTACTTGTGACATATTGCACTAAAGAGGAACAATAACTACATATTGAAGATGGCATGCTCATCCCCAGAAACCTTATATGTGTCTATTTTCAATATCTCTCCCTAAAAACACAACCTTATGGAACAATCCTTGGATAGCGTTTCAGAATTCACTGATATATTGGTCCACATGGAACAATAAAGACATAGAAATCGTAAATGACTTGGTAACAGGATATACATGTATTTCCATGACAGAATTAAAAAGTAATTTTGGAATACATGCACCTTAAAATATATATTTGAAATATTTTGGATATCAGAGCAACCTTGAGGGAATCTTATTTGAGTCAGAAAATGATGTTCACATATAAAACATTGCAGAGAGCATATCCAATTGACAACTCTCTTAGAAAATAGTTTTTACTATTGGAACCAAGACTTAAAAAGAACTGATGTTGGCACAAGATGGAGGGTAAGTTGTAGCATAGCTAACAAAATTACAGTTAACGAAACTATACGCTTAATCCAGTATAAACTAACGTATACAATCATTTTTCAAGTTTCAAAATTCACAAATTCTACAGCACAACGGCAGAATCATGTCTTAAGTGTAAAATAAATAATGACTCAATAATGCATGCTTTCTGGGAATGCTATAAAGTCTGAAAGCCCTTCATGTCTGGACTAATGAACTGATTCATACAACTCTCACTTTCTCATTTAAAAACTGAAATGTCTTTAATGAGTATTCAACCCCTTTGTTATGTCAAGCTTACATAGGTTCAGGAGTAAAAATGTGCTTAACAAGTCACATAATAAGTTGAATGGACTCACTCTGTGTGCAATAATAGTGTTTCCCATGATTTATGAATGACTACCTCATCTCTGTACCCCACAAATACAAATATCTGTAACATCCCTCAGTCGAGCAGTGCATTTCAAACACAGATTCAGCCACAAAGAGCAGCAAGGTTTCCCAATGCCTCGCAAAGAAGGGTACCTATTGGTAGATGGGTCAAAATAAAAAAGAGCTGACATTGAATATTCATTCGAGCATTAATTACACTTTGGATGGTGTATCAGTACACCCAGTCAGTAAAAAGATGCAGGCGTCCTTACTAACTCAGTTGCCGGAGATGAAGGAAACTGCTCAGGGATTTCACCATGAGGTAAATGGTGACTTTAAAACAGTTACAGAGTTTAATAGGTGTGATAGGAGAAAACTGAAAATAAATGCACAGCGCAGAGGATGAGAGGACGAGAGTACTAGAATTAACAATCAATAGGGAATTGTCAATGTAAATAGTAGGTCTTCAGTTCAACAGCTGTTTAGAATCTGTGGAATGTCCGTCCTGGACTCAGAGCTACGTGTGCCACGTTTTCATTGGTCTGTACATTGAGTCTGGAGCAGGATACTTGTTATTTGGCCATTGGCCCAGTTGTACTGCAAGGACTTCTGATTGGTCAACCCCAGGCTAGGGTGGGGGGTTATCAATGGCATCCTGTTCCTTTGTTCTGCTGAGAAAAGCTGAGGACAGGGGAAACTGAACATCTACCTCCCAGCATAACAKCTATGATTTGTCCTTCTCAAATAAATACATTTGTCTCCCCCTGATTTGCTTTGGAGTTTGTATTATTGAAGAATAACATCAACTGCTAACACAGAGGAGGGAATCTTTTGTTGCAACTTCATAGCCTTGACCAAGAGTCTCTGTTTTTCCTGTAATTTATCCTCAAGACATTGGATAAGGACCGGGTCAACTTCGGCGTCCACCTTATTAGCGAACCAGCTGCCGTAGTTCAGTAGCCAGCGCAGCTCCCCCGCCCCATAGACACACACACTGCGGACGTGTTTCCCTGTGCATGATGGGTAAAGCAGTCCCTCCAGGTAGTTCCACTTCACCAGCCTGGTCTTGCTCATCAGGTCTGTGATGTCGGCCTGGGCCCGTGGCACCTCACCTGGCACACCCGGCACCCGTATCAGCGTGGCCCAGAAGTGTTCGTCTGGGGAGTAGGTGTCGTTTGACCACACCAGGAAGTCCCTGGCCAGCGCAGACGTGTTCATATAAGTGACGAACTCCCACGAGAGCACGAAGTACGCGCTGCCGATGAACATCTGTATGCCGTGCGGCGGAGACCCCTTGGCCTTGTTGGTTTTCACCGGCAGCCGGTTGTACTCGAATGACACGTTCTGCAGCTCGTGGTGGAAGGAGAAACGCTGCTTCTTGTATTCGCTGGGGCGACTTGTCTCCATCATGTTACCCCCCCGGAGCTTCTTCAGGTCAGCCACCAGCTCTATGTTGGAGCGCAGGGGAAAGTCCTGACCGCACAGGTTGATGACATACCTCCACTTGACCTTTGACCCTATAAGGTCAGACAAGCAGTTGAGGTCAGCATTGAGGCGGCTGATGCTGGCGTATGTCACTGCCTCCAGCTTAGAGGCGATGAAGACGTTGGGCAGACAGCGTGCCAGACCCTCCATGGACTCTCTGAACAGTTCTGATGACTTCAGGTCGTAGTGGATACAGTAGATGTTGTTAGGGGTGTAGACGGCCCTGAGGATCTTCTCCACCATGGAGGCAGACTTGTGGACCACCAGTGAGTAGGCCAGGGGGAAGGCCTGCTCCTCCTCAGACACCTGGACAGCCCCATAGCCCCGGGAGTGGAGGTATCGCGGGCAGTTGGAGATCAGGTTGACCAAGCTCTTGTCCTGCTCTTCCACCACCACCTGTTTTCTGATGACCAGCGACTTCCCCAACTCGGCCGGCTCCATTTCATAGATGGCATTGCAGTCAATGTTGTAGCGATGGAGCAGCTCAACGTCATTGTAGCCTGCGGTAGACCCATAGGTTTCAATGGCAATGCTGTATTTAACAGGGAACTTTAGGAAGAGCAGCAGGAAGGCACAGATCACCAGCAGCAAAGAAATTAAATTCTTCTTCCGCAGTCTGCTTGGAAAGGCAAATGTTATTTTCATTCTGTGGTGATACAAAAGAACAATAATCAGAAAAAAAGAAACAATTCATGCAATCATGCAAAGAAATCATAAGGATTTAACTGAATCCATTTTTTTCAATATGTTTGATAACCGTGCTCAGCTAGTTATTTGCTCTATTGCTTAGACTACTTAAATGTTGGGCTAAATATATAATCCTGTAAAAAAAAAAATCACCTCGCTCAGGAAATGGTGTGGAGGTCTCGTAACGTCCTGAAAAGATGACTTGTTCTAAAACCCGAGCCTGGAGAGTTAAAATGTACAGTAAGGTCAGAAATTATTGGCACATTGATAAAGATGAGAAAAAAGACTGTATAAACTGTATCCATAATACAAATACTGAGCTATATTGTATGCAAACAAATTGATTTTGTTAACAAGTAATACAAAAAAATCTCAGAGATAGCGGTAACGATTATTGGCATCCATGTTTTCAATACTCCAGCACCCTCCTCTTTTTTATTTTATTTTTTATTTCACCTTTATTTAACCAGGTAGGCAAGTTGAGAACAAGTTCTCATTTACAATTGCGACCTGGTCAAGATAAAGCAAAGCAGTTCGACACATAACAACACAGAGTTACACATGGAGTAAAACAAACATACAGTCAAATATTTTTCTAATACAGCAGAAAAACAAGTCTATATACAATGTGAGCAAATGAGGTGAGATAAGGGAGGTAAAGGAAAAAAAAGGCCATGGTGGCGAAGTAAATACAATATAGCAAGTAAAACACTGGAATGGTAGATTTGCAGTGGAAGAATGTGCAAAGTAGAAATAGAAATTATGGGGTGCAAAGGAGCAAAATAAAGAAATACAGTAGGGGAAGAGGTAGTTGTTTGGGCTAAATTATAGATGGGCTATGTAGAGGTGCAGTAGTCTGTGAGCTGCTCTGACAGCTGGTGCTTAAAGCTAGTGAGGGAGATAAGTGTTTCCAGTTTCAGAGATTTTTGTAGTTCGTTCCAGTCATTGGCAGCAGAGAACTGGAAGGAGAGGCGGCCAAAGGAGGAATTGGTTTTGGAGGTGACCAGAGAGATATACCTGCTGGAGCGCGTGCTACAGGTGGGTGCTGCTATGGTGACCAGCAAGCTGAGATAAGGGGGGACTTTACCTAGCAGGGTCTTGTAGATGACCTGGAGCCAGTGGGTTTGGCGTCTTTAAAGAGTAACAACACTGAGACTTTTTCTGAAACGTTTTATGAGATTGGATGGCACATTGAAAGGGATCTTCCCAGCAAACAGGGACATCCTAAGGACAATGTTCCCATTAGGTCCCTTTAAGGGTTTCGGCAAGACATTATCCCACTGGCATTCTGAGAACATTCTAGGAACAATAAAACATGACGTTAAACTCGGGACCATAAGAGCACGTTTAGTACAGGTCCTGGTTTGGTCGCAGTATGACGTTACAATAAGATATTTGATGTGCTTTAGGGAATGTTCAGAAAAGATTCCTATTATTTGGTTCTGAAAGGAAGTTATCCATGGGACATTCAATGACCACAAGGGGTACCTCATACCTACTGAAAAGCATTGATATAATTGACTTATTCCAGCAATTTGAGTTTGGGTTTTCAGAATAGTGGCCTAATGTTGGTGGGGCATATCATTCTGATGTAATATTACTCCTGAATCACTACAATACACTATATATACAAAAGTATATGGGCCACCCTTCAAATAACTGGATTTGGCTATTTCAGCCACACTCCATTGCCTACAGGTGCATAAAATTGAGCACACAGCCATGCAATCTCCATAGACAAACATTGGCAGAAGAATGGTCTTACTGAAGAGCTAAGTGACTTTCAACGTGGCACCATCATAGGATGCCACCTTTCCAACAAGTCAGTTCATAAAATTTCTGCCCTGCTAGAGCTGACCCGGTCTACTGTAAGTGCTGTTATTGTGAAGTGGAAACGTCTAGGAGCAACACGGCTCAGCCGTGAAGTGGTAGGCCACACAAGCTCACAGAACGGGATCGCCTAGTGCTGAAGCACGTCTGTCCTCGGTTGCAACACTCACTAACAAGTTCCAAATTGCCTCTGGAAGCAACTTCAGCACAATAACTGTATGTTGGGAGTTTCATGAAATGGGTTTCCAGGGCTGATCAGCCGCACACAAGCCTGAGATCACCATGTGCAATGCCAAGCGTCGGCTGGAGTGGTGTAAAGCTCGCCACCATTGGATTCTGGAGCAGTGGAAACGCGTTCTCTGGAATGAGGAACTGTAAAGTTTGGTGGAGAAGGAATAATGGTCTGGGGATGTTTTTCATGGTTCGGGCTAGGCCCCTTAGTTCCAGTGAAGGGAATGCTACAGCATACAATGATATTCTAGACATTCTGTGCTTCCAACTTTGTGGAAACAGTTTAGGAGGGCCGTTTCCTGTTTCAGCATGACAATGCCCCAGTGCACAAAGCGAGGTCCATAAAGAAATGGTTTGTCGAGATCGGTGTGGAAGAACTTGACTGGCCGGCACAGAGACCTGACCTCAACCCCACCGAACACCTTTGGGATGAGCCAGGCCTAATCGCCCAATATCAGTGCCCGATCTCACCAATCCTCTTGTGGATGAATGGATGCAAGTCCCTGCAGCAATGTTCCAACATCTACTGGAAAGCCTACTCAGATGAGTGGCAGCAAAGGGGGGACCAACTCCATATTCAGTGGTGTAAATTACTTAAGTAAATATACTTTAAAGTACTTCTTAAGTAGGTTTTTTACTCCATACATTTTCCCTGACACCCAAAAGTACTCGTTACATTTTGAAGGCTTAGCAGGACAGGAAAAGGGTCAAGGGATCTAGCAGACTCACTAAACACACATGCTTTGTTAGTACATTATGTCTGAGTGTTGGTGTGCCCCTTGCTTTCCGTAAATAAAAATATATATTTAACAAATGGCGACATCTTGTTTGATTCATATGAGGAATTTAAAATGATTTGTACTTTCACTTTTGATACTTAAGTATATTTGAGCAATTCCATTTTACTGTGGATTTTTAAGTATATTTCAAAACAAGTACTTTTAGAATTTCTCTCACGTAGTATTTTACTAGGTTACTTTCACTTTTACTTGAGTCATTTTCTATTAATAAGGTATCTTTACGCAAGTATGACGATTGGGTACTTTTTCCATCACTGTCCATATTAACGCCCATTCCTTGATGATGAATACCGTTTATTGAATTGAGTTTAATTGAGAAGTAACATGTGAAGACAACAGTGTTCAGTTGACTGTGACTTCCTGGCAATGACTCGAATTTTCAGAAATAAAAGATGTCTCATGTTGAATGTTCTGTTCTGAAAAAGAATGATCACTCAATGTGCTCTACATTTCAAGCTCTGATTAAAAAATTTAAAAACGATAGTCATATCATTGTTAATTACAAGATTCCACGTTTTTTCTTCTTACTTTTCTCTTTGCATACCGATATAACTTACATATTTGCCTCCGTAATTTAGCATGTTGCTTCTACAATCCCATTCTGATTTGTAAACTTTTCGTCAATCTCTCGAAAGTGTTATTCCACAGTAAAATTGTTGTTCGCTGCATGGTAAACTCCTTTGATATTCCACCAGTGTGTTGTTAATTGCAGAGCTCCGTATGTCTTCGGTTAAGTCCCATCATGTTAAAATGATCCGCTATACTATGCTTGGACTCTGACAGCGCGCACGGGGTGACTTTTCCTATGCACTGCAGCAATGAAGAGATAGAGAGGTGTTGAAGTACCAAACGAGTTGAGGCCCAGTGAAGTTAGATCCCCTCCCTCTCGCTAAGATTGCGTCCCCTTTTGAGGAAGACTAAATATTTTATTAATCAAATGTTTGTTTTGTGTGTGTTCAAAAATAGTCATGTTTAAATACCTATCACATCACACATTTAGTAATGACATTTATTGTAAACATGCACAGTAAAACCTGCGTGACAGAAAGATCAACTTCCCCTTAGAACCAACTTCTCTGGTTTTAAATGGCCTGGGGCATCGATATGAGTCAGAAACATGAATTATAGTGTCAAAATGTACTACAAAGTGGATATATGATCATTTTTGTCACGAAGTCAGTCTTGTCCAAAACAGAGTTTTGTAAGTGAGTACATCACAATTTACTGGAGGATTGGGCATGGGTTACTAATATGCCCACTTTTGCCAATGATGCACAATTTCCCAGAAAACAACACTTTGTGGTCCGCCGCCAACTGCTATGTGGACAATGTTGTCAAGTCTGCATATGGGTGCAATGCACGCACATTTGGCTCAGCAAATAGGAGTGAAAATGGGCTTCCATAAAGTTGGTGTAAACTTCCAATGCATTTCAACAATATTGCCAGATGGCAAGGAATGTATTACATCCGATGTGTTTACTTCTGTGACTGGTGTTTGTGAGTACGTTAGCTAATTAGATAGCTGGTACTAGCTAGCTAGTAACTACTTTTGGTTATAGCATTTTTTTTGAGCATGCTAGTGAGCCAGGCTAGCAATGAAATCACAGATGAAAGTGGAATGATACTGTAGCTAGCTAAATACATCAAGCTAACACGTAATGTGATGTAGCATGTCAGACGAAGATGTGCGGGCCTACCGAGTGGCGCAGCGGTCTAAGGCACTGCGGCTTGAGGTGTCACTACAGACCCAAGTTCGATCCCAGGCTGTGTCACAGCCGGCCGTGCCTGGGAGACCCATGAAGAGGCGTACAATTAGCCTAGGAGAGGGTTTGGCCGGCTGTGATTTCCTTGTCTCATCGCCTTCTAGCGACTCCTTGTGGCGGGCCGGGCACTTGCAAGCTGACTTCGATAGCCACCTGGACGGTGTTTCCTCTGACACATTGGTGCAGCTGGCTTCCGGGTTAAGCGAGGAGTGAATCAAAAAGCTGTGCGGCTTGGTAGGGTTGTGTTTCGGAGGACGCATGGCTCTCGACCTTCTTCTCTCCCAAGTTCATAGATAAGTTGCAGCGATGGGATAAGACTGTATCTACAAATTGGGGAGAAAAGGGGGTAAAAGTAAAAAGATGAAGATGCACATAGCTCACGTTGTCTAGCTACCTTGCTAACTGTAGCCTATTTGCATTTATGGTCAATACAGGGCAGGCATTGGATACGAGCTTGCCAACTAATCATAGGATGTAGCAAGCTTCCTTTCAACAATGTTTCATCTTGAACTGGCTAGATAGCCAACTAATTTAAACTCGGACAAAGATATGGATAGCTAACACGGATTTGCAAGTTAGGTGGCTGACTACCCACTGGGCACAGACATCCACTCAACGTCTATTCCATGTTTGTGGATGTTCTATAACCATCCAGCCAGGATGGGTCACCATCCAGCCAGGGCGGGTTGTGCAGGCTCTTAGCTCGAGACCTCCAGTGCGCCTCCACGGCCCAGTGTATCTGGTGCCTCGGCCAAGGACAAGGCCTCCTGCATGTCTCCCCAGCCTGGTGAGTCCTGTGCCTGTGCTAAGAACTAACCCCCCTGCATGTCTCCCCAGCCTGGTGAGTCCTGTGCCTGCTCCCAGAGCCAGGCCTCCTGTGTGTCTCTCCACTCCAGTGGTGATCCATGGCACGAAGCCTCCAGTGATGATCCATGGCACGAAGCCTCCAGTGATGATCCATGGCACGAAGCCTCCAGTGATGATCCATGGCACGAAGCCTCCAGTGGTGATCCATCGCAGGAAGCCTCCAGTGGTGATCCATGGCGCGAAGCCTCCAGTGGTGATCCATGGCACGATGATCCATGGTACTGTCACGCCCTGACCGTAGAGAGCTTTTTATGTCTCTATTTTGGTTTGGTCAGGGTGTGATTTGGGTGGGCATTCTATGTTCATTTTCTATGTTTTTTATTTCTTTGTTGTTTGGCCGGGTATGGTTCTCAATCAGAGGCAGCTGTCTATCGTTGTCTCTGATTGAGAACCATACTTAGGTAGCTTTTTCCCACATGGTTTTTGTGGGTAGTTGTTTTCTGTTTTTGTGTCTGCACCAGACAGAACTGTTTCGTGTTGTTCTATTTTTGGTTATTTTGTCTCAGTGTTCAGTTTTAATAAAGAAAGCATGAACACTTACCACGCTGCGCTTTGGTCCACTCCCTCTTCTTCAGACGGCAGTGACAACGACCTCAGACTGGGCCTAAGATTTACGTTCGAACAGGACAATGACTCCAAGCATACAGCCAAAACAACGCTGGAATGGCTTCAGAACAAGAATGTGAAGGACYTTGAGTGGCYCAGCCAAAGCCCAGACTTGGATCCCATTGAAARTCTGTGGAAAGACGAAGATTGTTGTTCACCGCTGCTCCCCATCAAATTTACTAGAGCTGGAGGAAAATCTGCAAGGGAGAATCTGAGAAAATCCCCAAATCCAGATGTGAAATGCTGATACAGACATACCCAAGACAACTCAAAGCTGTAATCGACTGTCACGTTCTGACCTTAGTTCCTTTGTTTTGTCTTTTGTTTTAGTATGGTCAGGGCGTGAGTTGGGTGGGTTGTCTATGTTAGTTTTTCTATGATTTTCTATTTCTGTGTTTGGCCTGATATGGTTCTCAATCAGAGGCAGCGGTCAATCGTTGTCCCTGATTGGGAACCATATTTAGGTAGCCTGTTTTCTGTTGGGTTTTGTGGGTGGTTATTTTCAGTCTTTGTGTGTCTGCACCAGACAGAACTGTTTTCGGTTTTCCTTTTTGTTTCACTTTGTTAGTTTGTATTTTGTCGTATTCATTCATTATTAAAAGTCATTATGGATATGTACCACACTGCGCATTGGTCTTCCGATCCTTCCTACTACTCCTCATCAGAGGAGGAAGAAGAAAGCCGTTACATCGCCACCGAACCTGCTTCTACAATGTATTGACTCAGGGGTGTGAATACTTATGTAAATTAGTTATTTCTGTATTTAATTTTCAATAAATTAGCAAACATTTCTAAAAGCATGTTTTGTCTTCGTCAGTATGGGGTATTGTGTGTAGATGGATGAGATTTTTATTTCTTTATTCAGGCTGTAACAACAAAAAGTGGAATAAGTCAAGGGGTATAAATACTTTCTGAAGGCCCTGTAACTATTGCTGTACCCAACTTCTGCTGTACACACACTTTCTATGTCCATACTGTCTATACACATCAGTATATACATTTTTATATATTGCTCATTCAGATATTTCTTAATTTCTTTATTTTGGGGGGGGGGATTTGTGTGTGTATTGTTAGGTATTACTGCACTGGTTGAGCTAGAGCTAGAAACATAAGCATTTCCCTGTGTACGTGACCAACAATACGATTTGATTTAAAGACGGCACTTCAACAAGYCTATTTCACGCCATAGCCTGCTGAATAAGATAACTTTCATTTCATTTTGATTTATGCACCAACTAAAATGTGGCACTGACTCGCCCATGGCTTGATATTTCAGCATTGTCTCAATGAAGAGTTTGGTGTTCACTTAGCCACATGCACRTGCTCTTACAAGCCTGCTAGAGATAGCAGCAGGCGGACGAGCAATATCCACCATCGTAGTACGGAAGAAGCCTGAGCTGGAATGAGAAGCTAACTGAAGCTGACTAGTTTTCGAAATCCCTGAGTAGATCTAGCTTTAATAGAAGTATACCCCACAGAGCTTACCCATGATGTTCCACAGCGATTGTAGTCAATAAGTCATCGTTTTAGTCAAAGTATGGTATATTGGGGCTTGAAGTGGGAAATCCAAAGTGGGGACTTTTTCTGTGTTTCAGTTTTATTTTGAATGTTACCAACCACCAGCATGGCATTGTTTACTAAAACTCCCTGGAGTCCATGTCCACACCCTGCTGAAATCAAATTAGCATCATAAAACAAGTCCACGTAAATAATCTGTCAGTTTAAACTAGTGTGCGACATTTGTGGTGAAAGGTAACAGAGCTAGAGTGGTATTTGTCAGACCATGAGACATCCTGAAAATCGGTCTTCTCACATAATCGTCTGTAGCGTCCGAACGATTTGGCCTACAAACGGTTTGGCCGACCACTCCAAAGATGAGAGACTCACGAASACGATGATGTTCTCCGTTTTACTTTACGATACACACAAGCATCTTGGGACTCATCTGAAGTCGGTAGAGCCGATCTGCCAACTTCTGTGGCATCCGAACTGTTTGGGCGACACACTAAGGTGTACACAAACATTGTTCTGCTCTAGGACATCCACAGGCCTGACAAGACTTGTCTGAAGGTCCCCCTGTACCAGTTGAAAATAATTAATGAATCGAAGTATGGTATGTTGTATGGAGACTGTTTAGTGACCAAAAAAGGGGTTGAATACATGTAAAAAATATATATATACAAAAAAATCTTAAGGGGTCTTAAAATTCCAAATAAAATAGCTAAATTATTAGTAGAACCAACTGGCTTAGACAGGGCATAGACTGTTAAAGGACAAAAATAAGGGGTTAAATACAACAACAACAACAAAAAACTGATCTTTCTTATATCAACTCAGCAAAAAAAGAAACGTCCTCTCACTGTCAACTGTGTTTATTTTCAGCAAACACGTGTAAATATTTGTATAAACATAAGATTCAACAACTGAGACATAAACTGAACAAGTTCATCGACACGTGACTAACAGAAATGGAATAATGTGTCCCTGAACAAAGAGGGGGGGGTCAAAATAAAAAGTAACAGTCAGTATCTGGTGTGGCCACCAGCTGCATTAAGTACTGCAGTGCATCTCCTCCTCGTGGACTGCACCAGATTTGCCAGTTCTTGCTGTGAGATGTTACCCCACTCTTCCACCAAGGCACCTGCAAGTTCCCGGACATTTCAGGGGGGGAATGGCCATAGCCCTCACCCTCTGATCCAACAGGTCCCAGACATGCTCAATGGGATTGAGATCCGGGCTCTTCGCTGGCCATGGCAGAACACTGACATTCCGGTCTTGCAGGAATGTCAGTGCACAGAATGAGCAGTATGGCTGATGGCATTGTCATGCTGGAGGGTCGTGTCAGGATGAGCCTGCAGGAAGGGTACCACATGAGGGAGRAGGATATCTTCCCTGTAACGCACGGCGTTGAGATTGCCTGCAATGACAACAAGCTCAGTCCAATGATGCTGTGACGCACCGCCCCAGACCATGACGGACCCTCCACCTCCAAATTGATCCCGCTCCAGAGTACAGGCCTCTGTGTAATGCTCATTCCTTCGACGATAAATGCAAATTCGAYCATCACCACTGGTGAGACAAAACCGCGACTCGTCAGTGAAGAGCACTTTTTGCCAGTCCTGTCTCATCCAGCGATGGTGGGTTTGTGCCCATAGGCAACGTTGTTGCAGGTGATGTCTGGTGAGGACCTGCCTTACAACAAGCCCTCAGTCCAGCCTCTCTCAGCCTATTGCGGACAGTCTGAGCACTGATGGAGGGATTGTGCGTTCCTGGTGTAACTCGGGCAGTTGTTGTTGCACGTGGTCTGCCACTGCGAGGACGATCAGCTGTCCGTCCTGTCTCCCACGTCTCACAGTACGGACATTGCAAGTTATTACCCTGTTCACGCAGATGAGCAGGGACCCTGAGCATCTTTCTTTTGGTGTTTTTCAGAGTCAGTAGAAAGGCCTCTTTAGTGTCCTACGTTTTCATAACTGTGACCTTAATTGACTACCATCTGTAAGCTGTTAGTGTCTTAACGACCATTCCACAGGTGCATGTTCATTAATTGTTTATGGTTCATTGAACAAGCATGGGAAACAGTGTTTAAACCCTTTACAATGAAGAYCTGAAGTTCTTTGGATTTTTAAGAATTATCTTTGAAAGACAGGGTCCTGAAAAAGGGACATTTCTTTTTTTGCTGAGTTTATATASTTCAGAACAAACTTCCTTTATATATTTTTTTTGGGGGGGGGTCTATATTTTGTTCCATGTAGTGAATCTGTTATTCAATATGTTTGTATGGGCTAATAACAGTAAGTCCAAATATTTTTGAGATACTTCAAGTGGTCAAAAGCAATTTATCCTTAGTATGACCTTTAAACAATTCTATATAGCCTAGTAGAACTCCCCTTCCCCGGCTTAGACAAGGCGTATGGGTTAATCAGAAACACTTGCAAAGTTCTTCCTCTTCGTGAGTCACGACTGAGCTGAGTCAAACAGCTTTCTGGGGTGTAAAATGATTTTGCACCTCCACTTTTTTACCAGAAAATGTACATCATTTGTCAATTTTCACTTATTTTTTAGCTAGTCTGTAATCAAAAAAATTTGATGATTTTATAAATGGTAGGCCTATATWTGCATGATATGTTACAACCTTGCTCAAGATTGTAACAAACAATGAGGAAACACACACTGAGTATAGGAATAACAAAACTAATTTATTCCATAAGTAAAGTAAACRATCACAACAATAACCAGATGAGGCATTAAGGTCAGTAAATTAGGTATCAACTGCCAAAACCACAACAAAACAACCAAAAGTATGCATGGTGAGAGGAATCTCTTGCTGAATGAGGAAACAGTGGCTTTATGCCACAGCTGTGCTTTCACAGGTCAGCATCAGCACTGACGACCCTCCCAGCTCCGCCCACCTCTCCTACTCCGCCCACCAATCCCCTGCAGGAAGTAAGCACAGCAAAACCCAGTAGACAAAAGCAGAGAGGGGCCGTCACAGATATGAATGCGTTTTGCAACCCTGCTCTCCTCGTCGCCCCAAGATGACTTGTTTTGACCATTAATTCTTGCTTCACTACAAGCTTGCTTCMTCATGAGAAAATTCATTGTAGCCYATCATTTCACTTCCCCTGAGAGAACCCTGAGCACTGGTTGACTTGGCTACTGTAAATACTACAGTATTATCTGGGGGGAAAAGACTGTAGTGAATACTAATGTCCCCAAAAACACGACACTTTTAAACTATAGTAAATACTACAGTATTTMATTTGCATACACCCTGCCCATTCCCCTCCCCCATGTCCCAATTTGTGCCACCCATAAGTGAGAAACTTACTGTACATGGTAAATATATATAATATATTGTGTTCCTTACAGRTTACAGGAAAGAGTCGAAGCTAGGACCTGTCTGTTCAGAGCCCTGTGCTATTGTACCTAACTACAGGTTATAGACAATTTTAATATTTCACCAGTAGGTTTCCTCAAGCAGAGCCTTCCCTTCTATGTCAAAGATAATTAAACAAAAACACTATAGTAAATACTACAGAAATGTCTGCAAAAGCACTACAGTAAATATTACAGTATACTGTACTACACTGCCCTACAAAGGAACAATGCAGTAACTACACTTTTGGCCAAAATTGAGTTAAGATTGAAATCAGTCTTTGTAGTATCTGTTTTATCTTGTGACAAAGCGTTAAATTATGTTCCGTTTCAGAGAAAGTGGAGTGTGAAATTTGCAGCAACTACAAAATCCAAGTAAAAAACCAAGGCAAACAGCAAGTGAAGTTACTGCACTATGGCTTTGTTCCACTGTGTTTTGACTGCAGTTACAAAGTCAAAGAGCAGTAACTATGCAAACAGTAAAACTGAGAAAATGGCTTCAAAGTTTATTTCCTGTCTACCCTTACAAAAAAAGATTKCAGTTTTGAAACTGCAGTAAAAGTGCAGTAACTGCAGTCGACTGTGGTATTTTGGATGCAGTGATTGCAGAGTAACTGCAGTGTATTGCAATTATACTGCACTCTAACTGCATTTACACTGCAAAATGACTGCAGTAAAAAAAAAACATGTTATTTTGGACGCAGTATTTGCAGCATACGGTAGTTATACTGCACTCTAACTGCGGTTATACTTCACTGTACTGCAGTTATACTGCACTCTGCCTGTAATATTTTTTCGTAAGGGTAGCTAAATATGTTTTAGGTAGATATGTTGCGTGTGTCCGACTCCAAACCCCCACAACTGAATAGAGAAGAGCATAAATCATGAGCACACTGCTTACAAACGGCTGAGAGCTCTCCATACAGATATGGCCCGTGTCACCCAACTAAATCCAGCAAAGTGGACTCTCTTATCAACACAAACTCCCACCAAARCACACAATCATTAGAAATAATTGCTCAACAAACCACAACACAACAACTGCATTCAAGAAGAGCAAAAGCACAGTTAACTAAAGAGWAGCCAACACATTAACATTGCAATAATATTCAATTTTGTGACACAGCAAAAACCAATGAATACATTTTTTAAAAACGCATTCTTTATTTAAAATTAACTGCGCGGCATCAGCTTATTAAAACATTGGTCTTACCTCGTGCTGCAGGGCCAGGCGCGCTGGCAGTCATAAAACACCAAAAGTGGCCTTGAGTGCCAGGGTGACGCTGGTGAAGCCCCTCATCAGGGCATGTAAGTCCAATGTGTCCAGAATTTCACAGTGAACGTGCATAAGTGTGTCAGCCTTTCTGGCCATCCTGCTGCACATCCACGTCTTCAGGCGGTGAAGGGTAGAGAACGTCCTCTCCGAGGACATGACAGAGACTGGCAGACAGAGGCACCCTAGCCCTTACTGGTCGAATCTTCTCTCCCCGTCTGATTGCACCAGATCCACTGTCAAGGGACTGTGCACTAATTGGGGTGCTACTTAGTGCAGCACTTCTCTTTTTGGGACTTTTCATGTTCCCTAAACTTCTGCTTTTCTGCTCTTCATTGATCAACTTTTTATCCACTGCTTTAATGCATGTGAAGCAAAGCACTCGGTCATCTTCCTGGACATAATGCAGCCACTGCTTTTTCGCAAAACCAACATGGCTTAAAAGCACGGCAGAAGTTTTCCGTTCAAATTGCCTCCCTGGGAAGGACAAGTCATCTGGCTGGAATGACTGATCGGCTACCTTAGCCCTGGCGGCAGGAATGTTCTAAGTGGGTGCAGTAGGCCTAGCATGCTCCTCCGCCTGGGGCCGGGCTAACGCGGAGCTGTTGCAGCCGATGGAGTTAGCATCTTGCTCCTTGGAGGCTCTGGTTTCTGCGCCAGTCACGTCTGTAGGGCCCGGACACGGGGTAACTGGTGGTGAACTGCTGCAGGTGCTAGATGCAGCAGGCCTAGGGTTTTCATCTATTGGGGCTGCTGGGACCTGTACTGAACATCCTCTTATGGGCCTGAGGTTAACGTCGTGTTTTAATATCTTAGAACATTCTCAGAATGTCAGTGGGATTACATCTTGCCAAAACCCTTAAAAGGGACCTAATGGGACTGTCACCTAATGTCCTTAGAACGACCCCTGTTTGCTGGGAAACCTGCAACCCCCCCAAAAATGATGTTATTTTTTTCTGTTGGTTGGAAAACTTTTGATCATCCCAGCAAACAGGGGTCGTTCTAAGGACATTTTGGCAAGATGTAATCCCACTGACATTCTAAGGAATTTGAAATGTTTACACTTTTACTTTTGATACTTTAATACATTTTTAGCAATTCTATTTACTTTTAATACTTAAGTATATTTAAAACCAAATACTTTTAGACTTTTACTCAAGTAGTATTTTACTGGGTGTCACGAATATTACCGAAGATGGCTCCCCTTCCCGTTCGGGTGGCGCTCGGCGGTCGTCGTCGCCGGCCTACTAGCTGCCCACGATCCTTTTTTCCTTTTTCGTTTGGTTTTGTCTAATTGTTTTCACCTGTTCATTGTTTGGTTGTTAGGGTGGTGTTATTTAAGTTCGTTTAGCCCGCTTATGTTTGTGCGGGCTTTTCTTCTGTATYGTGAGAGGTGTTCGTGTTTGTTGGGTTTTTCGCTGTCCGGATAATTTACCAGAGTGTACTTAAGTGGAGTTTATTTACGCCTATGTTTGGTGTTACCCTTTGTACCTTTTTTGGTTGGACATTAAAGCGTGTTTTTCCCCGTATCCTATGCTCTCTGCACCTGACTCCACACCTATTCACTCATTGAGCGTTACAGAAGCCCGCACCTGAATTATGGAGTCAGCAGGAGCAGCGACCACCCCTCTCCCCACGATGGAGGAGAGAGTCCTTCATCACACGTCCATCCTCCATCGCATCGGATCAGAGATGGATCAAATGATGGAGAGGATGGATCGTTGGGAGAGGAGTGGTCTCCCTATTACCCCACTTACCCTCCCACCAGCAACTATACCATCTCCTCCAGCGGGATCCGGTGCCAGCGCTTTGCGTATTACGCCTCCGAGGGAGTACGATGGAGCGGCGGTGGGGTGCCAGGGATTCCTGCTACAACTACAGCTTTACCTGGCCACCGTTCGGCCGGCTCCCTCAGACGAGGAGAGCGTGAGTGTCCTCGTCTCTTGCCTGACGGGTAGAGCCCTAGACTGGGCCAATGCTGTCTGGAACGGGCCCGACTCAGCGAGGGGCCACTACCCGGAGTTCACCCGCCGTTTCCGGGCTGTGTTCGATCACCCTCCGGAGGGCCGAGCGGCAGGTGAGAGGTTGTTCCATCTCCGGCAGGGGACGAGGAGCGCGCAGGACTTTGCGCTGGAATTCCGGACCTTGGCCGCTGGAGCGGGGTGGAACGACAGGGCCCTGATAGACCATTACAGGTGTAGCCTGAGAGAGGACGTCCGCAGGGAGCTGGCTTGTCGGGACACTACGCTCAGCCTGGATGAGCTAATAGACATGTCGATCCGGTTAGACCATCTGCTAGCTGCTCGCGGACGTTCTGAAAGGGTCCTGTCAGTTCCACCTCCTGGCCCTCCCGCTCCCATCCCGATGGAGCTAGGAGGGGCTGCATCTAGGGAGATCGGAGGAGGAGGCTCCTCCTATACCAGTTGTGGCCGGAGAGGGCACACTTCCGGTCGGTGCTGGAGGAGTCCATCTGGGAGTTGAGAGGGCAGGCAGAACACTCCTCGGTCACCCCAGGTGAGTCAGCACCACATTCTCCCAGAGCTTCCTGTTGGTCACATGTTTTTATTAATTTGTTTCCTTAAATTTTTTCCCTCCAGCATAAGGCGCTAGTCGATTCAGGCGCAGCGGGGAACTTTATAGATCGCGGACTCGCTCAGAGGTTGAGGATTCCGTTAGTTAAGGTAGACCCCCCTTTCCCCGTGCACTCCTTAGATAGTCGACCGTTAGGGTCAGGGCTGGTCAGGGAGGCCACGATTCCTCTGGAGATGATTACGCAGGGGAATCATAAGGAGCGGATTAGTCTGTTCCTTATCGATTCACCTGCGTTTCCGGTGGTGCTGGGGATTCCCTGGCTGGCTATTCACAATCCGAAGATTTCGTGGAAACAGGGAGCTCTCCAGGGTCTGATGAGTGTTCAGGCAGGTGTGTAGGAGTTTCCATCGGTGCGACAACGGTGGAGAGTCCAGACCAAGTTTCCACCGTGCGCATTCCCGCTGAGTATGCCGATTTGGCTATCGCTTTCAGTAAGAAGGCGGCGACCCAATTACCACCCCATCGACAGGGGGATTGCGTGATAAACCTCCAGGTAAACGCTGCACCACCCAGGAGTCACGTGTATCCTTTGTCCCAGGAGGAGACGTTGGCTATGGAGACATATGTCACGGAAGCCCTGGGACAGGGGTACATTCGGCCCTCCATGTCACCCGCCTCCTCGAGTTTCTTTTTTGTGAAGAAAAAGGATGGTGGTTTGCGTCCGTGTATTGATTATCGAGGTCTCAATTCCATCAYGGTGGGTTTTAGTTACCCACTACCTCTCATCGCTACGGCGGTGGAATCATTTCACGGAGTGCGGTTCTTCACGAAACTGGACCTCAGGAGCGCGTATAATCTGGTGCGTTTTCGGGAGGGAGATGAGTGGAAAACCGCGTTTAGTACTACATCTGGCCATTATGAATACCTTGTCATGCCGTACGGGTTAAAGAATGCTCCAGCTATCTTTCAATCCTTCGTTGACGAGATTCTCAGAGACCTGCACGGACAGGGTGTAGTGGTGTATATTGACGACATCTTGATCTACTCCGCTACACGCGCCGCGCATGTGTCTCTGGTGCGCAAGGTTCTTGGGCGACAGCTGGAGCATGACCTGTACGTGAAGGCGGAGAAATGTGAGTTTTCCAAACGAGCAGTTTCCTTCCTGGGTTATCGCATTTCCAGCTCGGGGGTGGTAATGGAGGGTGACCGCATCAAGGCCGTGCGTAATTGGCCGACTCCGACCACGGTAAAAGAGGTGCAGCGGTTCTTAGGGTTTGCCAATTACTACCGGAGGTTTATCCGGGGTTTTGGTCAGGTAGCAGCTCCTATTACCTCACTGCTGAAGGGGGGGCCGGTGCGTTTGCAGTGGTCAGCAGAGGCGGACAGAGCTTTCCGTAGGTTGAAGGCGCTGTTCACCGAGGCGCCAGTGTTGGCGCATCCGGACCCTTCTTTGGCGTTCATAGTAGAGGTGGACGCATCCGAGGCTGGGGTTGGAGCCGTGCTCTCACAGCGCTCGGGTGCGCCACCGAAGCTCCGCCCCTGTGCTTTTTTTTCGAAGAAGCTCGGGCCAGCGGAGCGGAATTATGATGTGGGGGAYAGGGAGTTGTTGGCTATGGTAAAGGCCCTGATGGTGTGGAGACACTGGCTTGAGGGAGCTAAGCACCCTTTCCTCATCTGGACTGACCACCGTAACCTGGAGTATATCCGATCAGCTAGGAGACTGAATGCTCGTCAGGCAAGGTGGGCCATGTATTTCACCAGATTTCGTTTTACGATCTCGTATCGACCAGGTTCCCTCAACACTAAGGCCGACACGCTGTCCCGCCTCTACGACACTGAGGACCGGTCCATCGATCCTACTCCCATCATTCCGGCGGCTAAGTTGGTGGCACCAGTAGTATGGGAGGTGGACGTGGACATCGAGCGGGCGCTAAGGGAGGAACCTGCGCCTCCACAGTGCCCGGAGGGTCGTAGGTACGTGCCGCTCGCTGTTCATGATCAATTGATTCGATGGGCTCATAGTCTACCGTCGTCAGGTCACCCGGGTATTTCGAGGACAGTGCGAGGTCTTAGRGGGAAGTACTGGTGGCCCACCTTGGTGAGGGATGTGCGATTCTATGTCTCCTCCTGTTCGGTGTGCGCTCAGAGTAAGGCTCCTAGGCACCTGCCACGAGGGAAGTTACAACCCCTCCCCGTTCCACAACGCCCGTGGTCCCATCTATCGGTGGATTTTCTTACTGACCTTCCCCCCTCTCAGGGAAACACGACGATCCTGGTCGTTGTGGATCGGTTCTCTAAGTCCTGCCGTCTTATCCCGTTGCCCGGTCTCCCTACGGCCCTACAGACTGCGGAGGCTCTTTTCACCCATGTCTTCCGGCACTACGGGGTGCCCGAGGACATCGTTTCTGATCGGGGTCCCCAGTTTACCTCCCGAGTGTTGGAGGGCATTTATGGAACGTCTGGGGGTCTCGATCAGCCTGACCTCGGGGTATCACCCGGAGAGTAATGGGCAGGTGGAGAGAGTGAACCAGGAGGTGGGTAGGTTTCTGCGGTCGTATTGCCAGTACCGGCCAGGGGAGTGGGCGAGATACATCCCCTGGGCTGAAATGGCCCAGAATTCACAAAGCCACTCCTCTACCAACATGTCACCGTTTCTGTGCGTGTTGGGGTACCAGCCGGTCCTGGCACCATGCATCAGAGCCAGACCGAGGCTCCTGCGGTGGAGGAGTGGGTGCAGCGCTCTAAGGAGACCTGGAGAGCCGTCCAGGAGTCTTTGCGTCAGGCGAGTGGACGGCAGAAGAAGAGCGCTGACCGTCACCGCAGTGAGGCCCCCGTGTTTGCACCGGGGGACAGGGTCTGGCTCTCGACCCGAAACCTGCCCCTCCGCTTGCCCTGCCGGAAGCTGGGTCCGCAGTGTGTAGGGCCATTTAAAGTCCTGAGGAGAATAAACAAGGTTTGTTATCGATTATTACTTCCTTCGTATTATCGCATTAACCCCTCGTTTCATGTGTCTCTCCTCAGGCCGGTGGTAGCTGGTCCCATGCAGGAAGGTAAGGTTCCGGAGGTCCCTCCGCCCCTCTGGACATCGAGGGCTCCTCGGCGTACACGATACGGGCTATTCTGGACTCGAGACGCCGGGTGAGGGGTACCTCGTGGACTGGGAGGGGTACAGTCCGGAGGAGAGGTGCTGGGTCCGGTGGGGGATATATTGGATCCATCTATGCTGAGAGAGTTCCATCGCTTCCATCCGGATCGCCTGCACCTCGGCCCCCGGGCCGTCCCCGAGGCAGGCGTCGGCGCACTGCGGGAGCTGCGCGTCAGGGGGGGGGGGGGGGTACTGTCACGAATATTACCGAAAGTGGCTCCCCTTCCCGTTCGGGTGTGCGCTGGCGGTCGTCGTCGCCGGCCTACTAGCTGCCACCGATCCTTTTTTCCTTTTTCGCTTGGTTTTGTCTAATTGTTTTCACCTGTTCATTGTTTGGTTGTTAGGGTGGTGTTATTTAAGTTCGTTTAGCCCGCTTATGTTTGTGCGAGCTTGTCTTCTGTATTGTGAGAAGTGTTCGTGTTTGTTGGGTTTTTCGCTGTCCGGATAATTTACCAGAGTGTACTTAAGTAGAGTTTATTTACGCCTATGTTTGGTGTTACCCTTTGTACCTTTTTTGGTTGGACATTAAAGCGTGTTTTCCCCGTATCCTTTGCTCTCTGCGCCTGACTCCACACCCATTCACTCATTGAGCGTTACACTGGGCGACTTTCACTTTTACTTGAGTAATTTTCTATTAAGGTATCTTTACTTTTACTCAAGTATGACAATTGATTACTTTTTTCCACCATTGCCTATTACGTTATACTGCGACCTAACCGAGACCTGTACTGTACGTCTTTTTATGATCCCTTAAATTTAGGTCATGTTTTAATATTCCTAGAAAGCTCTCAGAACGTCATTGGAATAACGTCTTGCCAAACCCCATGTGGGTGTATTTGTTTTGTTGAAGTCTGGCCGACCCAGTCTTTATAATGACAAAGTATTGGAAATGTGCCCTCTGACATAAAGCAGAATTGATGAGTGAGTGAATCATGGACTAGTTTCTTTGTCAGCTGGCTGTAAAAGACACTTATGATACAGGTTCATTTTTACCTGTACCAGATAGACAAGTAAATATATTCGAGCCATTCAAAACATTGAATTGATTAGCTAAATCGAATGACATGGTGCACAATTCTAATTCATTCAGATTTGGTAGTCTGTTGAATGGTAGAGCAACACAAATAATACAATGACAATTAATCAAGATTATTCAATTATCAATTTTCATTATGTCAATTTACATTAAAAACGTTGACTCAAAACACTGGTCTTCAAACAAGTGATTCTGGAAAGTTTGAGTGATATCCCTACCCTGGCCTCTCAATTCACCATGGTCTCTATATTAGGCCTATTGTTCTCAAAATACATCAAAGACATAAACCCCTCTCTCTCTCTCTCAAATCCAGGCCTCAAGGTCTGTATCAAGGGTTCTGCAGCCCTGTTGGATTTCATTCTCCCCCTCTTTTCAGGGACTGATTCAGACCTGGGACAACCAGTGAGAGTGAATGGAATCTGACCAATCAGTGGCATTAACCAATCAATTAACTACAGGAAAGGGAGCCAGTTACTGTAGTTATGTAACAGGGCTATCTTCATCCTGTTACAGTTACATTATGAAGGGAGACAGATACATTACTGTACTCAACCAAGGACTTTCTCCTGGAGAGCCAATGTCTGTTTAACTGCCACCTGCTTTGGGCGAACTTCCGCAACACTGTCGTCTCTCATGGAAGGTTTGTAAGTGTTGAAACAACATCATCATGAGGGAGAGCCCCATGGCTGGAGTCATCTGAAACACACTAAACTATGTTAGTTCGATGAAAGAACTACATGGTTCAATCTCCCACGGACTGCATGCAAAAAATGTGAACAAGTGGTGACATTTAGCCTGACCCTACAAGGAAAAAGGCTATTTTAGGCTCATGGGTTAGGTTTAGCCTTACAATTAGGTTTAGGGTTAGGAGTTAGGGTTATGTTTAGGGTTTGGGGATAAAGTTAAGGTGAAGGTTAGGGTTAGGTTTAGAGTTAGGGTTTAGGGAAAGTACTGTAGGTTTTTGAATGTGTGTGTGTGTGTGATGATTCTGCAGGACTTCCTCAGACACCGTTTCAAGTAGATGTCCTGGATGGCTGGGAACACGGCCTCAGTGATGTACTGGGCTGTCTTCACCACCTGCTGGAGGGCCTTGCGTTCGTGGACAAATTTCTTCTCCTGCCTTAGGAAGTAGAGGCTCTGTAATACGATAAGATGAGGGGTGGGTTGTGTGTCTATTTGTCAATAAAAACTGGTGCGCGGTGACAAAAGAATGGCGCCGGAGGTGATGCCTGCCATTTTACGGGCTCCTAACCAATTGTGCTATTTTGTGTTCTTTTTCTCATTGCTTGTAAGTTATTTTGTATGTAATGTTGATGCTACCGCCTCTCATGACCAAAAAGAGCTTCTGAATATCAGAACAGCGATTACTCACCTCGAACTGGATGAAGAGTTTTTCTTTAATGAGTCTGACACAAGGATATAATGTTGCTCACAGACAAGGACAAATCCCTGTCATTCACATGAAGAAAATAAGGAAATACAGGTGGCGGAGTTTAGGGCGCCTTGTGAGAATTCATCAGCGAGTGGGTAACCTGCCTCTGCCATCCATTCTATTTGCAAACGTACAATCACTGGAGAATACACTGAATCATCTCCGTTCGAGACTATCCTACCAACGGGACATTAAAAACTGTAATATCTTATGAACGACGACACGGTTAATATACAGTTGGCTGGGTTGGATATTATAAAATAAGGATTTGCTGGAGTCCAAGTCAAACTAAGATTCTTTATTTTTCTGAGCTCAGGAGAATAGCAGAGTGTGTTGACAGTCTGAATTCCGAAGCACTCGGTGATAAGCAAATACCTTTATAGTTTCTGTTCTTGGCCGGAATTCTCAGTTCCTGTTTTTATCTATACAAGGAAACAGGTGTGGCTGGTTGGCAACACAGGATGATACTCCCAAGAACAGGAGATTATAATAGGACAGTTTCGCACTGTCTCACAAGGTTAGGCACATACTCAGTTATGTGGAAACATACAATTAAAATGTCCCATTACAGTACCACTGTCCATATTTTCAAGTATAGTGATGGCTGCATCATGTTATGGGTATGCTTGTAATCGTTAATTACTGGGGAGCTTTCAGGATAAAAAAGAAACAAAATAATGCTAAGCACAGGCAAAATCCTAGAAGAAAACCTGGTTCTGTCACACCTTGATCAGTTTCACCTGTCCTCGTTATTGTCTCCACCCCCTCCAGGTGTCGCTTGTTTTCCTGTCTCTCTGTGCCCGTTCGTCTTGTATGTTTCCAAGTCAACCAGCGGTTTTCCCGTTTATCCTGCTTTTTGTATTCTACTTTTTCTAGTCCTCCCGGTTTTGACCCTTGCCTTTTTCTGGACTTTGTACCCGCCTGCCTGACCATTCTGCCTGCCTTGACCATGAGCCTGTCTGCCACTCTGTACCTCCTGGACTCTGATCTGGTTTTGATCTTTTTGCCTGTTCACGATCATTCGCTTGCCTACCCCTTTGGATGAATAAACATTGTAAGACTCCAACCATCTGCCTCCTGTGTCTGCATTTGGGTCGCGCCTTGTGCCTTGATAGGTTCAGTCTGCTTTCCACTAAACAATAGGAGATTAATTCACCTTTCAGCAGGACAATAACCCAAAACACAAGACCAAATCAACACTGGAGTTGCTTACCAAGAATTGTCTGCCCCTGTTCCTGAGTGGCCGAGTTACAGTTTTGATTTAAATCTGCTTGAAAATCTATGGTCAAGAATTGAGTTCTCCAAAGTTTTGGCATCTTCCAGATTTAAGGCTGCAAATCCACCATAGAAATAGTTAGAATGAATAAGATGAAATTTCAGGAATATGGATAACTATTGCACAAGGTGCAACCTTTGGTAAGCTGCTGGCAGGCTTTGGATGCGATACAGCAAATCCATGTCAGCCTGGGCTCGTGGTTCTCACAGGGTAAGTGAAATGATAGGCTGCAATGATAGGAGTGATCATGCATGCTGCAAATGACATGTAACTATAACCCAGCGAAGAACAAGCGTTCCCACAACTTTATAGACGTGCAAAGAATGTTTCCAAGAGACCATTCCTTAATGTCAAATAGAACTTACCCAAAACTTGGTTAGCATGTTCTCAGAGTATAAGAAATTACATTTATAGACATGTTAAATGAGAATGTTGTAAGGACATTCATGTTAGGAGAATATTCCATCAACATCCCACCAAAATTATACAAAACATGCTTGCCATGTTCTCAGAATATAAGATATTAATATTCTAAACATGTTTCATGGGAACGTTGCAAGAACATTAGTCTCCTGTGTTCTGTGGGTTAGGTGAATCAACGTCCCACCAAACATACATAGAACATGGTTGCCATGTTCTGAGAATATAAGATGTTAATGTTCTAGACATGAATTTTCATGGGATGTTGCATGAACATTCATGTATCCAGTTTCTGTGGGTTCGGAAAATATTCCATCGACATTCAGCGAAACATGCACAGAACATGCTTGCCATGTTCTCAGAATATTAGATATTAATGTTTAAGACACGTTTCATGGGAACGTTGCAAGAATGTTCCTGTATATCAGATGTCAGGACGTCGTCTGATGGTCCCAAAGAAACGTTTTCCAAAAAACAACAATTGTTTCATCATCCCAGCAAACTAGGAACATTCCCATAACATTAGCTAAGATTCCCATTAAGTTCTGGTTAGGGTGGCCAAAGAGCTCTTTTTTCATGTCATCTGACCATAGCACAACCTGGAGTTTGACAAACAAGCTCTTTGTCCACACACACCAGTGGTGGGTTTGGCTTAGAAAAACAGAAGCATATGCAGAAAGGTACCTCATTTCTACGGTAATAATTTGAATCTCTATTTTTTTCTCGATTTAAAAAAAAAATGACTTGTTAAAAGAATACTTTGGGATTCCTCTGATTCTGGGGAAGAAGATAAAGGGCTTCAGTGCCAAAATCCTGAAGCATCCCTTTAAACAAAATCTCTTTCTCTGAGAAATTTTATTTGTATAAAATATACTGAACAAAAATATAAACATGCAACATGCAACATTTCCAAAGATTGAAATAAATTCATTAGGCTCTAATCTATGGATTTCACATGACTGGGAATACAGATATGCATCTGTTGGTCAGAGATACCTTCAAGAAAATGGGCATTTGGGCCATTCAAGTAGCCATTGATAAAATGCAATTGTGTTCGTTGTCAGTAGCTTATGCCTGCCCGTGCCATAAACCCACTCTATTCACAATGTTGACATCAGCAAACCGCTCACCCACATGACGCCATACACATGGTCTGCGGTTGTGAGCATTTCACTGTAAGGTCTACACCTGTTGTATTCGGTGCACGTGACAAAAAAACTTTGATTTGATTTGAGGCTGGTTAGATGTACTGCCAAATTCTCTAAAACGACGTTGGAGGTGGCTTTATGTAGAGAAATTAACATGAAATTCTCTGGCAACAGCTCTGGTGGACATTCCTGCAGTCAGCATGACAATTGCATGCTCCCTCAAAACTTGAGACATCTGTGGCATTGTCTTGTGTGACATAGCAGCACATTTTTGAGTGGCCTTTTATTGTCCCCAGCACAAGGCGCACTTGTGTAATGATCATGCTGTTTAATCCGCTACTTGATATGCCACACCTGTCAGGTAATTAGATTACCTTGGCAAAGGACAAATGCTCACTAACAGGGATGTAAACAAATTTGTGCACCAAACTTGAGAGAAATAAGCTTTTTATGGTTATGGAACATATCTGGGTTATTTTATTTCAGCTCATGAAACATGGGACCAACACTTTACATGTTGCGTTTATGTTTTTGTTCAGTGTAATATAGACTATATATACAGATGTATAAGGACACCCCTTCAAATAACTGGATTTGGCTATTTCAGCCACACCCATTGCTGACAGGTGTATAAAATCAAGCACACAGCCATGCAATCTCCATAGACAAACATTGGCAGTAGAATGGCCCGTACTGAATAGCTCAGTGACTTTCAATGTGGCACCGTCATAGGATACCACCTTTCCAACAAGTTTGTCAAATTTCTGCCCTGCTAGAGCTTCTCCAGTCAACTGTAAGTGCTGTTATTGTGAAGTGGAAACGTCTTGAAGAAGTATTCCCAGTGGCAATTTTAGCATGTAAATCTTGGTGGGGCAAACTCCCCCCCCAAAATTGTGGGATGCATGCCAGCAAAACCACTACACAACACAACACTAAACAATACTGTATATTAATTGCACTATAACGGTGACAAACGGTGCCCACAAACTGTGCCTACATAAAGCTGTTCCAACTGCAGTCCCAACACCTTATCACTGCTACACCTGGCTATCAGCGGAGACTTGTCTGGCAGCGAAACAGTTCATTCAGCCTCATTTACTGCCTTTGAAAAAAATATGCTTTAACAAATGTGGTTTCTACTGACAATTGAGATGTACAAACTATGGCATRAGGGGACGACGAGCGGATAAGAGGCAATCCAGAATTTCGATTAAGACATTAATGAGCGAGCTAAGATGGACGTAGTCAATATAACTATTTCTTCAGCACTTTTGAAATGTACAGCAACAGAATTCAGAACATGGGCCGTTCTTACAGCATTCTCCCTGTACACCAAGTCAGAACCATAGGATAAATAAAGGGGGCATATAAGCAGACAATGAAAGCTTTGACAATATTCAATGATTACATTTTGCTTAAACAGGCTATGGATGATTGTTCAAAACTTATTTTCCAAGTTGGAGCTTGTCCCAGTTGCCTTGAACTCACTGAAGTCTGAGATTTTCCAGTTCCGAGTTTCCAGTTGTTTTGAATGCGGCAAAAGTCATGCCTGCTTGACAGCATGGCCAATGTTAAATGTTTATCCTTTTAATCTAGGAAAAGAGACCCTTAAACTCAGACTTGGACCATACACCCACTCCACTGAATACCAGGCTAGTGATTGCTTTGCAATGCTTGCAGTTAGCCACTGATTCCTTCCAAACTCATTGTTGAATTTGCAATTTTCAACTTGTTGTATAATGTTTAACTCCAATGGCTGATAAGCACCGATACGTTTTATCTATAATTTCTCTTCATAATTTCTCTTCATATGACAAAGATTGAAAAGGATTTGCTAGTTGATTGTTGACTTGATTCATGACAATGACTGCTAGGTTGCTAGCTAAGATTTTGAAAGTATCAGTCAAAACAAAGCTACAGTAGATATATGATTTGACGTAATTTTATCTGTGGCCAATGACGTTGTATGGAACATTTCTGGGATCTTTTATTTTAGCTCGTGAAACATGGGACAACCAGTGTTTACAACCAGTGTAATTGGTTGTTTTGTCTTGTTTCTACCAATGTAATTCACATGGAAACGTCCCAAGCTGCTTGCTATAGTTAGCACGCTAGTTAGTCTGTCAGGCAAGAAAAGTTGTGTGTAGCGGTAAATTTGGGCTGCGCTCTTGTAACAGTATAACTTTAAACCGTCCCCTCGCCCCGACACGGGCGCGAACCAGGGACCTTCTGCACACATCAACAACAGTCACCCACGAAGCATCGTTACCCATCGCTCCACAAAAGCCGCGGCCCTTGCAGAGCAAGGTGCAACACTACTTCTAGGTTTCAGAGCAAGTGACGTAACTGATTGAAACGCTAGTAGCGCGTACCCGCTAACTAGCTAGCCATTTCACATCCGTTACACTCTTGTAGTGTCAACCTCAGCTGTCACTTTCACTAGCTAGCCATACAGACAACCAGCTAACTAGCCACCGAAATGGATTGACTAATTTGTGTTTATCTGTTGGCCTTAGTTTATGGTTTGTCATGTTTGCTAGGTGCAGACATTCATAGACTATACATTGCCTCGTTTTCCTATTATTTGACAGCTTAGCTGTTGTGTTAGGGTAGATGCCCGTGCAATGGAGCTCATATGATGAGTTGGATATATGTTTACATAGCCATCTAACAAGTTGCTTGTTGTGTCCTGTTTCTACAGATGCAATTAATTTGGAAACTGTCCCAGCTTTGTAACTAATCAGCTAAGATTGGCAAACTATGTAGTTAGTCTGTCAGGCAACAAAGCAATAGTTGATTGGAGTCGAGAGAGAGAGAAAGTGTATGTATCGAATGGGAGGCTTGTAACTGTATCACACAATGAATTATGGACACCCATTCTTAGGAAGACGGTTTGTGTATGGTTGAGAAAGAGAGGAAGGAAGAGAGAGACGTGTGTGAGAGGAAGAGAGGTTATGTTCCTGACCACTATTGCTTTCTATTTGTTCCTCTCCTTCTGTTACTCTGTTCCACTAGATCAGTGAACGGGAGGGAGTGATGTGAGCTCAGCAGCAGAAGGCAGGGAGGAAGAGAAGTTAGAGATGATTGGAGGGATAGAGATGTGGAGCAAGGAGGGAGGAGTGGCACGAGAGGAGAGTGGAGGGAGAGAGGAAGAGGAGAGTGAAGGGGAGGAGAGTGGAGTGGAGGGAGAGAGGAGAGTGAAGAGGAGGAAGAGGAACATGGAGAGGACGAGGAACATGGAGGAAGAGTAGGAGGAAGAGGAGGAGGGAGAGCACACCTGAGGGGAGCCTATGTTTCTATGGAGTGTGTCTGCCCCAAGTCCCACCATTGTACCACACAGCCTGGGCCTAAAGTGACAGTGGCAAGGGTTTTGGAGTTGTTTTTAAAAGGGGTAGGAACTTGTATCTGTTCCAGAGCTTGTAATCCATTACAACAAGAAAATGGGCGTGATTTTTGTGTTGACCTCATAATTGTGTTGCACCTCATCCCCTTTCTTTGGTAGACATAATGCCAAATCAATACAGTGTGCTGTTTCATATACAACTCCATTACCATGATGTCAGTTATCTTCCATTATGGCACGGACGGGCATTGAACCCATGATTTGGTTAACAAAACTGACACCTTCCACTTGGCCACCATGCCACTACTTTCAGCTTGGAATATCGAAACTAGTAGTAGCGTAAAAATGKGAATTTGACACAAAATAACTCCTTGGAGAAGCGAGGACCTCATGCGCTCCACCTCTGCGCTACATCCCATTTCATTTGTAGATATAATGCCATATCAATACCATGTACTTTTTATATACACCACTCCATTGAAACTACAATGCCATGATATCAGCAATCCTTAAAGTGGTTGTTGCACTGCCATGGGCGAGCTTCTAGAACCCACCCAGATGGATATTGGAGCTCGTGCATAGGCAGAGTACTTTACTACCCTGTGGTGCTGGGGCAAATCAGATAAGACATCAGAGAGAAGGTGCCATATGTTGTTACGTTCATTCAGAGAAACACAAGTACTACACACACACAACACACACACACACACACACACACACAACACACACCACACACACAACACACACACACACACAGTTTTGGTAATATAACATGAATCTTGACTGGGAGTGAATCTGGGTGGAA
>NC_036842.1:6986012-7067191 GCF_002910315.2 Salvelinus sp. IW2-2015 | reverse complement strand
GGCGTTTTAGAGAGCCCCACTGACACACACTTGTCAACTCCAACACAACACACACCACACACACACACACACCACACCACACACCCACACACACACACACACACACACACACACACACACACACACACACACAAACACTCACTCCATCATTTGCTTACTCGCACATAATATGCACATATATTTATACTGACTCTTCACACCCGCAACCCACTCATCATACAAGCTGCTTCTTACCTCTGTTTATCTCATAGCCTGGTTCGCCTGTACTGTATACAGTACATATCTGCCCCCAGCACTCCTGTTAATCCCTGACATTGTAAATTATGTCGAGCCAGAAGTTTTTAAATAATTCCCTGAACCTTATAGTTGTGCTTACTTTCTTTCTTACTTTAATTGTGTATTTAATTGCCTATTCTATTATCTCGTGTGTTATATTTCTAGTATAATTTGTATTGGATTTTGGTTTGGAAGAACGAACATTTCACTTGTACTTGTGCATTGACAATTAAAACTTCAACTTGAAACCCAACCTCTTCTTTTAACTTTGACGCCACATTCATGTCCAATAAAGAATAAGACTCATTTGTCTTCCATTGTGTAAAGACACTCACTATAAAAACAAGACTTAACACCTCAAGCACAACGAGAAACCATAGAGTATTTCCAATGTAGTACATTTAAATTAAAATTTACTCAGATAAAATGTACCAAGTATATACAGTATATAAAACCCTTCTTAGGCTAGGGGCAGTGTTCGAAGTATCGATATAAATTATCAATCAAACATGTACCAAGTATATCAGTATATAATAAAATGGTTGGCAGGTATGCCCTCCCCGTTCTGAGCGGTCGATGTGAATGCCCCCACCTTCTATGCAATTTGCTGACTGGGATTTGGTTCTGACCCTCCACAGGATGATCCTGTAGAACAATGCTGATGCTTCTTTCTGGTTACTGACCCTGCACAGATGTCCTGATACGAAACAATGCCTGATTGCTTCGTCGGAGTCTGACCCTGCACAGGATGACAGGATGTGTCGGTAAAAACCAATGTGATGCTTCTTTTTTCAGGCGTTTTATTTCATCTTCCTCTTTCACCGAACACCACACACACACAACACACACACACACACACACACACACACACACACAACACACACACACACACACACACACACACACCAGTTTTGGTAATATAACATGAATCTTGACTGGGAGTGAATCTGGGTGGAATAGTACTTGTGTTTTCTGAAATGAACGTAACGAACATATGGCACCTTCTCTCTGATGTCTTATCTGATTTGCCCCAGCACCACAGGGTAGTAAAGTACTCTGCCTTATGCACGAGCTCCAATATCCATCTGGGTGGGTTCTAGAAGCTCGCCCATGGCGGCGTGCAACAACCACTTTAAGGATCTGCTGATATCATGGCATTGTAGTTTCCATGGAGTTGTATATAAAAAGTACATGGTATTGATATGGCATTATATCTACAAATGAAATGGAGATGTAGCGCCAGAGGTGGAGACGCATGAGGTCCTCGCTTCTCCAAGGAGTTATTTTGTGTCAAATTCCCAATTTTACGCTACTACTAGTTTCGATATTCCAAGCTGAAAGTCGTGGCATGGTGGCAAGTGGAAGTGTCAGTTTTTAACCAAATCATGGGTTCAATGCCCGTCCGTGCCATAATGGAAGATAATGAACATCATGGGTAAAATCAAGTTAACTTGAAATTGTGATTTTTTCGTTGTTTTTGAGCTATGTCTGTTTGTTTGAAATGTGTGACAAAATGTGCTTTATCTTGAAAATTCTCAGTAATCTACAGCAGCATTCTAGAATTCTATTTGGGTCTAAAGGGTTAACTCATTTACCGTCTCCGTGGTAGATGGCGTTTTTTTATTTTATTTTTTTATTAATTTTTATTTTTTTTATCCCCTTTTCTCCCCAATTTTCGTGGTATCCAATCGCTAGTAATTACTATCTTGTCTCATCGCTACAACTCCCGTACGGGCTCGGGAGAGACGAAGGTCGAAAGCCATGCGTCCTCCGAAGCACAACCCAACCAAGCCGCACTGCTTCTTAACACAGCGCGCCTCCAACCCGGAAGTCAGCCGCACCAATGTGTCGGAGCACCGTGCACCTGGCCCCCTTGGTTAGCGCGCACTGYGCCCGGCCCGCCATAGGAGTCGCTGGAGCGCGATGAGACAAGGATATCCCTACCGGCCAAACCCTCCCTAACCCGGACGACGCTAGCCCAATTGTGCGTCGCCCCACGGACCTCCCGGTCGCGGCCGGTTGCGACAGAGCCTGGGCGCGAACCCAGAGACTCTGGTGGCGCTGCCCCTAGACCACTGCGCCACCCGGGAGACCCGTAGATGGCGTTTTAAGCTACCCTGGGTCGTTGGACATTCAAGCCAATCACTGCGAAGCATCATTTTTAGCGTCAGACCAATCAGGTGCAAAATGTTATGCTGCACAACATAAACGTGGAGCCTTTGCTGTTAAGTAGCAAGCTAGCTAATTTCGCCTTTGCATACATATAACTATATCAATTTCCTACATTTATTAGCGATGGTAAGTACACTATTTAATAGATATTAACGTACAAATGAATTGTAATCTAAGGATAAAGCTACTCCGTAGATTAGCTCAAACACATAATTGCAGAGAACATAAGGAGAAGTAGATGATTCAGCTGGCAGAGAACAGAGAGGAGTGCAGGTATGTAGATGTCTCTACCCAATCAATTAACTAGATAAAAAAAGGCATCTCCTGTTTCGGTAGTGTGAGGCAGCTTTATGTACAAGTACAACCCCTGGACAGGACRTTAGTCTGTTGCAGGGCCTTGAATACCTAAAACATATGGTGTGTCGGCCCTGCTATGTTGTCCATTATTTCCAGATAATGTACAGAGGGTCTGYGTTTATCCCTTAYGAATAGTATAGGCTAATACTGTAGGTTACATGTCAGAAAAGCAGGACMGTTGCTGTGGATTTAAACATGTTTACTTCTCTTTTGAAGGCATTCAAATGACGGGGTAAAGAAACGACATACAGCATCAGTTCGGAGGAGATGACGAGACGTACAGATGGGCCAGAGAAGATGTCAGCCACAGCCCTCTGCAACTACCTGAGGGTATGTGAGGACCCGGCAATGGTGTGTGCAAGATGGCCTGTGGATTGCTCTGTGAAAACAGCATAAGTATGTTCTTGCACAGAGCGATGATGTAGGCAGCTGGCAACCCATTTGCCACCAGGAGGGAATAGAGAGGGAAGCCGTAGTTAGTGAGGCCATTTGTGACATCCATGAAGACCATGGCCTTACCATACCATAGACATTTTTCCTAATTTCTTTTGTCATCAGCACGAGGGCAAGGTGTTTGTTGTAGATGTATTGTTCATAAAACAGTTTCCACTGTGTTTCCGAGACATTGATGGCATAATTTTTGTCCATTTGTTGTTTCTGCATCATGGTTTTGTATGTCCCCTGGTGTCACAAAGTACTCTCCCGTGTTCCAGTCACTTCCCACGTTCCTTGGCCCAATTCTGTGCAAGTACCAGAATCATTGACGGTGTTACCCCAATACGCAGCCAGCTCTCTTTCCTCCCTCAAGGTTGGGTGGATCTGGCTGCAGTGTTGGTCTTSGGGATCTGAGGGATCATGACCGTTGTAGATGTCATACAGCCTTTCTATAACAACCATGAAGTCTGGCCTGGACTGCAGAGTGAAGGAGATATAGGTGTTGCATCCCACTCTTCTGAAACTTTTGCCAGTTTCAGTACGCCCTCTTGTACACTTGAAAAGGAAATAGTTATCCGCCCTGGAAAGAAAGAAATGGCAGCCAATATAGTTCAATAGTACCCCTTCACAGGAAACAACACAACTGCCTGCTGTCAGTTATATCATAATGAATACATGGACATAGAGCTTTGATCCTAGATCAGCACATCTACTCCTGTCTCTTATACACATCTAGATGTGTATAAGAGACAGCTCTTGTACACTTGAAAAGGAAATAGTTATCCGCCCTGGAAAGAAAGAAATGGCAGCCAATATAGTTCAATAGTACCCCTTCACAGGAAACAACACAACTGCCTGCTGTCAGTTATATCATAATGAATACATGGACATAGAGCTTTGATCCTAGATCAGCACATCTACTCTGTGATGCTTTATGAATACAGGACCAGAATATCACCTCATTGCATTTACTTCATTGATACCAACAATTACTAAATCCTGAAGTGACTACGGGGTTAGGGGTTGTTTCTAGACTGGGATATGATGTGGACAATTACCGTTTTAGTTCGGCATATTGTGAGGAACATACGGTGGGGGAGATCAACGCAGGTCGCGCCCCTGACGTCTCGTGCTACACTCAGTAGTGTTTTAGGGTAGTAATTTGAGGGTGTTCTGACATCCCCTAAGTGGTAAGAGCTGTGCCTTGTCAGGAGGGGTGCAATAATGTATGCTGCGATAGCTCATATCTTGTTCGGGTGGCTGGGGAAGTTTGTTTTATCTTGTGCGGTCATACGCTCCCACTAACCCCCCCTTTCTCTTTTTCTGCCAGCGGGCCTGAGGCCTTAGGACCACGTCTGAGAGCTGCTACTCCCTCCTTTTGGATCCGCCTTCCTCTTTCCCTGCAACCATCGGGACGTTAAACTACAGTACCACCACATATGGGTGGCCATTATTTTGTCGGCAAACCCTATTCTCATATACCTTCCTTTCTTTACTTMATGAAAAGCCATCTGACCATAACTGTTTTGGTAGTTCTGTTAACTGTTTTGAGTGCATAGGTTTTCCCACAGTTTGCCAAACCAATTGAGAAAATTGTAACAAACTTGTATTTGACCAGATTCAGGCTCACCTTTTCCTTTATTTTGTGTGTGGTGTTTCGGAAACTATCAGAAAGCCTTTGGTTTAAGTCCTCCAGGTGTTGTTTTTTTTAGGAATTATGTGATGTTGGTTCATTTTTTTATCACATGGACTTCAACCTTTRTATCCCCTTTCACTGGGGTTTTTGTCCAACACCATTTTCTAAATGAATTCTGCCATACTGGTAATGGCGTCTGCCTGCAAAACAAAATAACATTACAATGCGCTGTTTCGCTGTAGCAACCCCAGCCAACCAGAAACCAGCTAACTGCATTTTTCCTCTGGACCTAAACTAACCCTGACAACCTGCATCTCCCTACTCCCTGTGAAGGGAGGCCTTCAAGAGGTGTGTGCCTTGTCTTAGAGCAAATTGGAACAGAAAGGGGTGGAACTGGCACAGAGGGTAAATTAATGTATATTTTTTGTCATAGATATGAACAATCTGGGGAATACAACCTGTTTAACAACTCATTTATCGAAATGTACCTGAACTTCACAAGTATAGACAACTGAAAAACTTGACTTGAGCTCTAAGTTCTCATTGATGTGGATACTAACCCATATAGACTTTTATCTTTCCATTACTTCAGAGTAGATTTTTGTTTTAACAGTATAAGGAGTTAACTTTGAAGTTAAAACTTACCTCACAGGAATGTTTTGTCTCGTCTTGAGGTAGGTGTAGGTTTCTCTTTGACAACTTGCGACAGAGATCACTGAGTCACCTAGGTGATCACTGAGAGGTGGGCCTTTGTCGTCTTTACCACAGGGCCTGTGGTGACGTAAGCAAAGGCTCCACCCGTTTCAGATCCAGTGGCGTGTATTCATGGATGCCAAGGGAAGACAGGCTTCCTCAAAGAATTGACCAAGGAAACAAACATATAAAATAATGTATCTTTTGTCTCTCTGTGTTTCATAATTTCCCTTCAATTCACAAGAGGCTGAATGTATCACACAGGAGAAAGCATCTGAATGAGCGAAACAGTGGCCCTCTGTCTCTGTTAGGGCCATCTATCTGATGCTGTCTGGTCCAAACGAGTATGACAATGTTGCCGCCTGTAGCATTGAATGCAAGGGAAGCCAGTCAGAATTTGGCCTCCCTTGATAAAGAAAGTATACAATTATAGCCAATCAGCGTTGAGCTAAACTGAGTGAGCTCAACTGTGAATGGTCCTGACACACCAAAAAAAACATGTCAAGGCCAGCTTGGATTTGGCGTCTCCCCTGTCAAATCACATTGAGACCATAGATCATTGACAGAAACAACTTGAATTGTTGCATCTCGTTGTGTTGTTGTCCTCCGGTGGCTAACTAGCTAGCTAAAATTGTTCCTTTCCTAAATTAGCCTTGCCATGGATGGAGATAGGGATTTGGACTTGTGATTTTACTTAATTCTCYGTACTGGCTAATGATTATAGCCTAGGACAACAAAAAATAAGTGTCTACTGTATGACAGAGTGATAGACCGTTTCGTCAACATGAAAGAGAGGAGGATGGCATTGGCTTTTCTCTACAAGTAGGGTGAGTTAACATGTTTTTCTACTTGCACGAACGCACGCACACACAGAAATCAGAACCATAGACATCATATTTAGCTTACATTGATTGGACTAAATTGTTTTTGATATATTTTTGTTGTCACTGTATTCGACGAAGCATAGGTGATTTGAAGTTGAAATGGTGCTGGAATAGTTGAGGCAGCTCCTGTTTTCTTTGCGACTTGCGGTAACTCTCCGTGGTTCTAAATTAATAGTTTACTGGTCCGAAAATGTCGTTAACATTAACTTGTTTGACCATTCTGTAGGTCATGTAAACTGTCTGTTACATGAAATATGCTTTTTGTGGACTTCACCGGACAGATGTTGCTCTGGTTATGTGATGAAACAAAGGTGTGGTTGAATTTATTCCGTCACTGTGTCTTATTGTCTCGTCCTTTAGGCCTATACTGTAAATCACGTTCGCAAGGCATATATACTAACAGGATTTATTGAGCAAACAACGCAAATATCACAACACATAGATTGTAATACGGCTTTTTTTCCTGGCTTCCCCAGTGATTTTACCCACACACTGCTACTGCTCAGATCAGAAGATGGGTTCTGTGCCACAGGGGCCCATGAAGAGGGACCCCAGGCTGCTAAATGAGAGTAAACTGGGAAGTTCTGAAGCTATACTTATTTCTATTAAGTGAATTAAATTAGTGAAAATACTTAAGTAGTATATTTGGGTTTCTGTACTTTACTCTTTATATTTATGACAACTTTACTTTTACTTCACTACATTCTTAAAGAAAATCATGCACTTTTTACTCCCCACATTTTACCTGACACCCAAAAGTACTCGTTACATTTTGAATGCTTAGCAGGACAGGAAATTGGTCCAATCCACGCACTTATCAAGAGAACACGTGGTCATCCCTACTCCCTCTGATCTGGCGGACTCACTAAACATGATGTCTGAGTAAATTATGTCCGAGTGTTGGAGTGTGCCCCTGGCTATCCGTAAATTTTAAAAACAAGAAAATGGTGCCGTCTGCTTTGCTTAATATAAGGAATTTGTAATGATTTATACTTTTACTTTTGATACTTAAGTATATTTTAGCAATTACATTTACTTTGATACTTAAGTATATTGTGGCGTACAGCAGGTTAGCGGAGTCTACGTCACACAGCGATGGCTCCCTCTGCTGGATSTGCCAGGTCTCGACGGGTTCTCCCTGACCAGGACTAATTGGGGTCTGATTGTGGTTGGTGAGTAATCAACGGGCTGATTGCTCAACAGCTGGATGAGTCCCATAAAGCTTTCAGAAGGGCAGCACACAGGGGTGGGGACTTGGGGAAGAGAGGTTACTCCCGTATAGTCATGCGCAGTACCTGACATAACAGAGGGAGCTCGGTTTTGTTCACCACAGGATACAGCAAGACTCCGGAGCCCAGAAGACGGTATCCCGGAGGAGGTCTCCTGGAGGAGACCTATTATTTTCTCTTTGTTTGTTTGTTATTTAATAAACACCCTTAAAAGTGAGCTAATACAATTCTGTCCGCGTCTGATCTGTGTAAAAGTCTTGACCAAACCCCCTGGTCTGCTACAAAAATTAGGACCAAATAGTTGTATTATTTTACTAGGTGACTTTTACTTGAGTAACTTTCTATTAAGGTATCTATACTTTAATCATGTATGACAATTGGTATCACGACTAAGGATATGACCCAGATGTAGACACAGGAGGCGACAGGAAGTCCATACTGCACGATGAGCTGGGCCGTGTCCTTGGCTGAAGGTAACTTGGGGAAGGGGATGAAACGGGCGGCTTTAGAAAACCTATCCACCACTGTAGGGATGGTGGTGTTGCCATCATACGGAGGGAGACCAGTGACAAAGTCCAGGGATATATGGGACCAGGGGCGATGAGGAACAGGGAGTGGTTGAAGGAGGCCAGCCGGAGCTTGCCACGGAGCCTTATTCTGAGCACACACCATGAATGCGGAGAAGTCAGAAACTGTAATGGGCCACCAAAAGCGTTGTCGGAGGAAGGCCAGGGTTCGGCGGGAGCCAGGTTAGCTTAGAGGAATGAGCCCACTCCAGGACCGAGGACCGAGCCCCCTCCCCCTCGGTGTCCGTCTGGGAACATTGCGCCTTGCGGACTAGGCCCTCAATACACCAGACTAGTGTAGCTGCTAGACAGAAGGTAGGGAGGATGGTCTGGCAGCGGAACTGTATAGGTGAGAGAGAGCATCAGACTTCACGTTCTTGGACCCTGGGCGGTAGGAGATGGTCAAATTAAATTGTATGAATAACAGAACCCAACGGGCCTGCTTTGAGTTGAGGCGCTTAGCCGTGCAGAGATATTCTAAATTCTTATGGTCGGTCTACACCAAGAATGAATGTTCTGTCCCTTCAAGCCAATCTTGACCGCCAGAAGTTCCCGATTTCCTACATCATAGTTCCTCTCAGGGGAATTGAAACGATGGGACAGGAAGGCACAGGGATGCAGCTTTTGGTCCCGGGCAGACTGCTGGGACAGGACGGCCCCCACTCCAAAATCAGAAGCATCGACCTCTACCACGAACAGACGGAACAGGTCCAGATGGATGAGGATGGGAGCTGTGATGAACCGATACTTCAGATCCGAAGACGCCCGGTCAGCAGCTGGGGACCACGTGAACGGAACCTTGGGAGAGGGGGGAAGCCAAGGTGCTGTAGTCCTGAATGAAGCGGTGGTAGAAATGTGCAAATCCCAGAAAACATTGAATCTGCACTCTGGACGTGGGTTGAGGCTAATCAACCACTGCTCTTACCTTGTCAGGATCCATCTGAATGTTCCCCACTGCGATGACRTATCCCAGAAAGGAGATAGTGGAACAATGGAATTCACACTTCTCAGCCTTGACATACAACTGGTTCTCCAGGAGGAGCTGTAGGACTTGTGGAGGACATGCTCCTGAACCGAACGAGAAAAGACAAGGATGTCGTCGAGGTAATCGAACACAAATCAGTTCAACATGTCACGGAGCACATCATTGACCAGAGCCTGGAACATTGCGGGAGCATTGTTCAATCCGAATGGCATCACCAGATACTCATAGTGTGTTAAAGGCTGTTTCCCATTCGTCTCCTTCACGTATCCGAGCCAGATGGTAGGCGTTCCGAAGGTCTAACTTTGAAAATACAGTCGCCCCCCTGGAGAGGCTCATACGCAGAGGAGAGGAGTGGTAGCGGTTCTTTACTGTGATGTCATTGAGGCCCCGGTAGTCGATACACGGGCGCAGAGTTTTGTCCTCCTTCTCCACAAAGAAGAACCCTGCACCGTTAGGAGAAGACGAAAGACGAATGCTCCCAGCAGCCAGAGAGCCCTCAATGTACTCCTCCATGGCCTTTGTCACCGGACCAGACAGGGAATAGAGCTGCCCATGATGCGGCTCCACCGCAGGATAGAACCCGTAGCCCAGTTGATCAGGGAGTTGTGCCTCTGGAGCCATGACAATCCCAAAACCACGGGTGCATGAGCAAAAAGGATGAGGACCCGCCCGTAACAGACTTTCACTGTGGGACAGGTCTGGGAGGAACACAACATCTACAAGACCTATAAGGACAACTCAACTGATTTCAGTAAATCAATTTAAATGAATTTGCTTTCAAAAAAACAATAATAAAGCCAATAAAACTAAACATAAAAATGAGGAAAGGTACCATATTCTTAAGAGAATGCTATAACTAATCTCAGGAGAAGTCTAGAGTGAGGGCCGTAAAATCCCCACTGACAATTGTATGTAAGCATTTATGAGAACTGTCCTCATGATCTGAGAACCACTGATAATAGCACAAGGTGCTATTGAGCACAATGTGTTATTTTATATGTATAGGAAGTAGCGGCAAGAAAAAAAAGAATGTTCAGTTAGCACTCCAAAGGGGAGTCTGTTTTTTTTCCTGCTAACCAGGTTCTTCGCTGGCCATGGCAGAACACTGACATTCCTGTCTTGCAGGAAATCACACACAGAACAAGCAGTATGGCTGGTGGCATTGTCATGCTGGAGGGTCATGTCAGGATGAGCCTGCAGGAAGGGTACCACGAGGGAGGAGGATGTCTTCCCTGTAACGCACAGTGTTGAGATGGCCTGCAATGACAACAAGCTCAGTCCGATGATGCTGTGACACACCGCCCCAGACCGTGACGGACCCTCCACCTCCAAATCGATCCCGCCCCAGAGTACAGGCCTCGGTGTAACGCTCATTCCTTCGTCGATAAACGCGAATCCGACCATCACCCCTGGTGAGACAAAACCACGACTCGTCAGTGAAGAGCACTTTTTGCCAGTCCTGTCTGGTTCAGCGACGGTGGGTTTGTGCCCATAGGCAACATTGTTGCAGGTGATGTCTGGTGAGGACCTACCTTACAATAGTCCTACAAGCCCTCAGTCTAGCCTCTCTCAGCCTATTGCAGACAGTCTGAGCACTGATGGAGGGATTGTGCGTTCCTGGTGTAACTCGGGCAGTTGTTGTTGCCATCTTCTACCTGTCCCGCAGGTGTGATGTTTGGATGTACCGATCCTGTGCAGGTGTTGTTACACGTGGTCTGAAACTGCGAGGATGATCAGCTGTCCGTCCTGTCTCCCTGTAGCGCTGACTTAGGCGTCTCACAGTACGGACATTGCAATTTATTGCCCTGGCCACATCTGCAGTCCTCATGCCTCCTTGCAGGGTGCCTAAATCACGTTCACACAGATGAGCAGGGACCCTGGGCATCTTTCTTTTGGTGTTTTTCAGAGTCAGTAGAAAGGCCTCTTTAGTGTCCTAAGTTTTCATAACTGTGACCTTAATTGCCTACCGTCTGTAAGCTGTTAGTGTCTTAACGACCGTTCCACAGGTGCATGTTCATTAATTGTTTATGGTTCATTGAACAAGCATGGGAAACAGTGTTTAAACCCTTTACAATGAATATCTGTGAAGTTATTTTGGATTTTTACTAGTTATTTGAAAGACAGGGTCCTGAAAATGGGACGTTTCTTTTTTGCTGAGTTTATGTACATACATACACACACACACAGTTGAAGTCGGAAGTTTACATACCCTTAGGTTGGAGTCATTAAAACTCATTTTTCAACCACTCCACAAACTTTTGGTTGACAAACTATAGTTTTGGCAAGTCGATTAGGACATCTACTTTGTGCATCGCACAATACATTTTTCCACCAATTGTTTACAGATTATTTCACTGCATTTACAATTCCAGTGGGTCAGAAGTTTACATACAGTAAGTTGACTGTGCCTTTAAACAGCTTGGAAAATTCCCGAAAATGATTTAATGGCTTTAGAAGCTTCTGATAGGCTAATTGACATCATTTGAGTAAATTGGAGGTGTACCTCTGGATGTATTTCAAGGTCCACCTTTAAACTCCATGCCTCTTTGCTTAACATCATGGGAAAATCAAAAGAAATCAGCCAAGACCTCAGAAAAAAAATTGTAGACCTCCACAAGTCTGGTTCGTCCTTGGGAGCAATTTCCAAATGCCTGAAGGTACCATGTTAATCTGTACAAACAGGTGTACGCAAGTACCAACACCATGGGACCATGCAGCCGTCATACCGCTCAGGAAGAAGACGCGTTCTGTCTCCTAGAGATGAACGTACTTTGGTGTGAAAAGTGCAAATCAATCCCAGAACAACAACAAAGAATCTTGTGAAGATGCTGGAGGAAACCGGTACAAAAGTATCTATATCCACAGTAAAACGAGTCCTATATCGACATGACCTGAAAGGCCGCTCAGCAAGGAAGATGACACTGCTACAAAACCGCCATAAAAAGGCAGACTACGGTTTGCAACTACACATGGGGACAAATATTGTACTTTTTGGAGAAATATCCTCTGGTCTGATGAAACAAAAATAGAACTGTTTGGCCATAATGACCATTGTTATGTTTGGAGGGAAAAGGGGGAGGCTTGCAAGCCGAAGAACACCATCCCAACCGTGAAGCACGGGGGTAGCAGCATCATGTTGTGGGGGTGCTTTGCTGCAGGAGGGACTGGTGCACTTCACAAAATAGATGGCATTATGAGGGAGGAAAATTATGTGGATATATTGAAGCAACATCTCAATACATCAGTCAGGAAGTTAAAACTTGGTCGCAAATGGGTCTTCCAAATGGACAATGACCCCAAGCATACTTCCAAAGTTGTGGCAAAATGGCTTAAGGACAACAAAGTCAAGGTATTGGAGTGGCCATCACATAGCCCTGACTTCAATCCTATAAAAAATGTGTGGGTAGAACTGAAAATGTGTGTGCGAGCAAGGAGGCCTACAAACCTGACTCAGTTACACAAGCTCTGTCAGGAGGAATGGGCCAAAATTCACCCAACTTCTTGTGGGAGGCTACCTGAAACATTTGACCCAAGTTAAACAATTTAAAGGCAATGCTACCAAATACTAATTGAGTGTATATAAACTTCTGACCCACTGGGAATGTGATGAAAGAAATATAGGCTGAAAAYCATCACTCAACTGTATATACAGTTGAAGTCGGAAGTTTATATAAACCTTAGCCAAATACATTTAATCTCAGTTTTAATGACTCCAACCTACGTGTATGTAAACTTCAGACTTCAACTTTATATATGGGAGGACGGCAAATACCTTTCACTGAGCTGTGTAAAGACTGACAGGGGTGAGACAATTAACAGTAATTTATCTTACTGTTCTTTTGTTGTTTGCAGGTGCACTATCCTTCTGACCCTATGCAGCCAGGTCCCATCTGCTTTTTACTTCTCGTAAGTGTGGCTTGTTTGATGTCTGCTGTGAAGGAATACCACAAGTCAACTACTTGATTGATGAAGGCACGTCATCCAGCAAAGGCAGCAGCGCAGTCATCAACTACATGAACCATTTCTTCACCAACTACGAAGTTGGGGAAACACGTGTGGACCTGAATTGTGATAACTGCAGTGGCCAAAACAAGAACAAGTTTGTGCTCTGGTATTGTGCCAAGCTCCACCACATTCTGGACCGTCACTTCCTGATCACAGGCCACACCAAGTTTGCCCCCGACTGGTGCTTCGGCCTCATCAAGCAGCGCTTCCGAAAGACCAGAGTGAACACTTTGTTTGAGATTGCTGGTGTTGTGAAGGACAGCACTGTGACAGGGGTCAACATCTCAAAGCTGGTTGGACTGGAGGTGATAAGGTGCTGGTGGAAAGCTATGGCTGGTAACAACATCTGACTCTGTACTTCAGGCCCTGCCACAGATCAATCAGTACCAGCACTTCAGGTGAAAATCATTTTCATTGCATTGTATGAGGTTATTATTCTTATATAAACTTGGGAGGTGAATTGATGTTGTGCAAGGTTGTAATGTCTTCTGATTTTTTTTTTTGTTATTCCGTTTTACAGCTTCGATGCTCTGGAGCCTAGTGTTGTCGTCGCCAAGGAGTGTTCGGACTCAGTTGGGACCAGCTGCGCAAAGCTGACAACCTTCCTCCCATAGATGGTCTGCCTTTACAAGCACCATCTGCACTGGACACAGCTAGACAAACGTATCTTTTTGACAAGATCAGGAGTTTTGCGACGACAAAGCTATGGACATCACATGCCCTGCGCCAAAGTCAAGGGCAGGACAGAAACAGGCTCTCCGAGTGTAGATTAATTTGTTCATGCGTGGTTTGGACAGACCAGTCATCAGCATTATCTGCAGTGCCTCTATTCAAATGACTCTCCTAACACACACGCCATACGTTGCTGCTACTGTTTTGGGGGGGATATCTCTACATGACTTTACTATTTATATTTTTGGCAACTTTTACTTCACTACATTCCCCAAAGAAAATAATGTACTTTTTACTCCATACATATTCCCTGACACCCATTTTGACAGGAAAATTGTCCAATTCACACACTTATCAAGAGAAGATCCCAGGTCATCCCTACTGCACTTGATCTGGCGGACTCACTAAACACATGCTTCGTTTGTCAATTATGTGASTGCTGGAGTGTGCCCCTGGCTATCCGTCAATAAAAATAAAATAGTACAATTGGGCCATCTGGTTTAATACAAGGAATTTGAAATGATTTATACTTTTACTTTTGATACTTAAGTATATTTAAAACCAAATACTTTGACTTTTGCTCAAGTAGTATTTTACTGGSCGACTTTTACTTTTACTTGAGTCATTTTCTATTAAGTTGTCTTTACTTTTACGCTATTACAATTTTAGTAATTTTTCCACCACTGGATGTGGCTGGGGGTTATAGCATTTCTTTCACATGACCCATCAATTTAGACAAGTGTGTCTGGGTAAGTGTCATCTAATATTTATTTWAAAAAATTATCTGGACACTTTCTGTTTACCTGGGATTTTTCCTTATTCTAGACTACTACCACTTTTACTCTCTATCTTTACTACACTACTCACAGTTAGACCTCACATGTGAATCCTTAAAGAGATGGGTGGGGCTGTCTTAAGAGGGTGTGAAAAATGCTGAATGGGTGTAAAGGAGAGCTCTCCAGTAGGTACCAAAACATTCAAAGGCCCTTTTCTCAAAAGTAAGTTTACAAGTTTAYCAACTTTCAAAGCAGAATTACTTTCCCATTGTTCCTCAAAAGGCAGTGTATGATATACCATTTTACTTTTTACCAATGTAAAAAAAAAAGCTAGACTAAATCAAGGTGGTGAGTCACATTCACATATGGAAACAATGTTCCCTTCTGACCTCATTTGCCCTATTCTCTTTCTGATATTCTGCACAGCAACAGGGACGTGTGATAGACAAGCCTGACTTCTCCCCTCTCTGGGCCCCAGGTGACTGAGGCCCATATGAGGGAGGAAGTACAGCCACCAATAGAGTCTGAAGGGAAACAAACAGTTCAACAACGAATTTAGTATAGGAAAGGGAAATTGTAAGAGTAGGATGGAGGATCCGTGCTGGGAACCAAAAGGCAGTGTAGTGAATGGTTCAGTACCCCCCCCCCCCCAATTTATTTTGCCAAACAGAAGACTGGACAAGATAGACAGATGGAGATTTCCCTGCGGATGGGACACCGAGCACAGAAAAACTGGTATCTGTGAGAGGCCAACTTGAAGAGAAAGATTCAAGAAAAAGAGGAAGCCTGGCTGGCCTTTCTCTGAGGGGAACTCTTTCATAGGGACCCCCTTTGTATCCGCCACTGCCAAATCCTCCACCAGCAGATGGAGATGGTGGCCTTCCACCCCCTCGTAACCCACTTGGGGGTGGGGGTGGGCCTGTGCCCGGTGGAGGAACCATGGGATTAGGAGCTGTTGGAGGAGCTGCAGAAGGAGCTGGAGCTGAAGACAGAAAGCAACCAGCCAAGACAAGAACCAGAGCAAATGAGCAAAGAGAAAAAGAGGCAGATGAAGAGGATGAGGGGCCCCTTCTGGAGCTCCAGGAGGGGGAGACTGGAGCTGCTACACCTGTGGGAAGTTAGAGCATTTMTCTAGACACTGTCCTAGAGCAGGAGAAGGCCAAGGAGAGTGGCTGTCCCCACTTGTTGGTGTGCATGTGGACAACCCATTTGAAAGAGGTGGACGAGGGGACTACTAAATATAGGATGAGGCGGAAACAGAAGAAAACTAATGAAGAAAAAGATTAAGAACCAGGAGAAAACTATCAAAACCCCCTTATTGACATTTTAGTTGGTAAACATAGAATTCCATTTTTGGTTGGCACTGGGACCGCGGTTTCAGTGTTGAAAATATCTGCCCTGTCTGTCCGCCCCTCAAAGAAAACAATGCACACAGTAGGAGCATATGGAATTCCCTGAAGGATTGTCATTGGGATCGAGCGAAATCTTTCCGTGCCTGATGAACTGTTACTATGTTTGCCACCTGAATGATCAACATGTTGAGGGAGAGCTGAGAGAGCAGGCGCTCTCTTCCCCGTTGCATGCAAACTGAGAAGTGTCTGAACACCTACACTGTACTGCTGCTGTTCCCTCATGCAAAGTGGACCCTGAATATCAACAGAGATGGTCAAAACAAAAAGAGAAMGTTGAGATGACCATGAATGGGATATACAGAGGAGAAGACTTCGTAGCAGCTGGAGTGCTGCTGACGGAAACTAAGATGAGTCTGTTTGAAACCCCTGGCTCTGTTCCCCATTGTAGTCTATCAAAAGCTCCTGACACACAATGGAACGATGTGGGTGTTCGGATGAAGAAAGTCATGGAAGCAACTGACATTTACTCCTGAGGTACTGACCTGTTGCAACATCAACAACCACTGTGATTATTATTTGACCGTGCTGGTCATCTATGAACGTTTAAACATCTTGAAAAACAATCTGGCCTTAATTGCCATGTACTCTTATAATCTCCACACACCACAGCCAGAAGAGAACTGGCCACACCTCAAAGCCTGGTTCCTTTCTAGGTTTCTTCCTAGGTTCCTGCCTTTCTAGGGAGTTTTTCCTAGCCACCATGCTGTTTGGGGTTTTAGACGGGTTTCTTTCTAGCACTTTGTGACATCTGCTGATGTAAAAAGGACTTTATCAATACATTTGATTGCTTGATTGGGTGGCCTGGAAGGGAGAGGGAAAGTGGTCAACTTCCAACAGCAACTTTCTATTCCCCATACCGGGCTACTGCAACTTTCTATTCCCCATACCGGGCTACTACAACTTTCTATTCCCCATACCGGGCTACTACAACTTTCTATTCCCCATACCGGGCTACTGCAACTTTCTATTCCCCATACCGGGCTACTGCAACTTTCTATTCCCCATACCGGGCTACTGCAACTTTCTATTCCCCATACTGGGCTACTGCAACTTTCTATTCCCAATACTGGGCTACTGCAATGACAATACCAAGAAAATAAACAATTGAAACCATGCCTGTAGTATTACAAGATAATTCACACATTGATTGGCTAAAAGATGTACCTGAAGAACTGTGGGCTAAATCAAAGACCGACATTGGACACATGAACGAAGCTGTGCCAGTTGTGGTTAGGGCTGTTATGGTGACCAGATTAACGCCGTACCAGCAGTAAATCATGACCGCAGTATAATTCCACGTGACCATTGATTCACGGTAACTAGCCTTAACAGCCATCAAGTCACTAATGGCCTGGTACTCAGGGATTTATTGTCCTTCTAATCACTCTGACAATGCAAATGCAGTCGAAAATCAAACACTTCATGATTGAATTTGAATAATCTGCAGAGATGGCAATAGCAGAAACAAAAAAAAWGGAAAAATCTGGTGTGTTGATTTACCTTGATTTAACCATGCCTTCCCATATGGACAGAAAAGAGCAGAAGATCTGAACAGTCCCATCAGGCCCAGTTTGTCAATAACAGGTGGAAACTGATTCTAAAACACTGTCAGGGATATTGTTTCAAAACCAAAGACAACTGCAGCCATTTGGGCACATTTTGAATTCATGCCAACTGTGAAAGGTCAGCTAATAAACCTGGATGAAGCCATTTGCCGAATATGTGAGAGGAAAATATCTGTTAAACACGCAAACACCTCGAATCTGAGAAGCCACCGTGCAAAATGTGCTRAACTCAGAGGAACCTCTGCCACAACAGATTCAACAGGTGGCAGCAAAACGTGTGGCGAGGGGCAGCTGAGTTGCTGCTCAGGCGTTCTCCTGGGTGGAGAAATACAAACGAGACAGCAACAAATGGCAGAGARYWWMTGAGCTTATGAGTCACTACTTGGTAAGGGAAGTGGTTCCTTTTCATACAGTTGAAAAGCAATCATTTAAATAATTATTGCAGGAAATGGACAATCAGTATGAGTTACCATCGAGAGCATTCTTTCACGAGCGGCTGTTCCCAATATGTAAACTCAGCAAAAAAAGAAATGTCCTCTCACTGTCAACTGCATTTAATAATCACTACAAAGGGTGCTTCAACAAAGTACTGACTAAAGGGTCTGAATACCTTTTTGTTTTTGCAAAAAAAATCTAAAAAAACTGTTTTTGCTTTGTCATTATAGGGTTTTGTGCTAAATGACTTAAATGTAAATGTAAATGTTTTGTGTGTAGAATGAGACGGGGGGGTCAGTTTAATCAATTTTAGAATAAGTCTGTAAAATAAAATGTGGATATAAAAAAATCAAGGGGTATGAATACTTTACGAATTCAAAAATATAAACCCAACATGCAACAATGAACAATTTTACTGACTTACAGTTCATAATCTATGGATTTCACATGACTGGACAGGGGCGCAGCCATGGATGGGCCTGGGAGGGCATAGGCCCACCCACTCAGGCGCTAGGCCCAGCCAATCAGAATGATTTCCCCCCACAAAAGAGCTTCATTACAGACAGAAATACAGTACTCCTGTTTCATCAGCTCTCCAGGTGGCTGGTCTCAGACAATCCCACAGGTGAAGAAGACAGATGTGGAGGTCCTGGTCTGGCGTAGTTACACGTGGTCTGCGGTTGTGAGGCCAGTTGGATGTACTGCCAAATTCTCTAAAACGACTTTGGTTGCGACTTATGGTATAAAAATGAACATTCAATTCTCTGTCAACAGCTCTGGTGTACATTCCTGCATTCACCATGCCAATTGCACACTCCGTCAAAACTTTAGACATCTGTGGCATTGTGACACAAAACTGCACATTTTAGTGGCCTTTAGCGTACCTTTTTAGAACTGTTCACAAATTTAAAAATGAACAGCTGAAATGTCTTGAGTAAATAAGTATTCAACTTTGTTAAGGCAAGCCTAAATCAGTTCAGGAGTAAAACTTTGCTTAAAAAGTCACGTAATAAGTTGCATGGACTCACTGTGTTCAATAGTGTTTAACATGATTTTTGAATGACTACCTCATCTCTGTAAGGACCTTCAGTCAAGCAGTGAATTTCAGATTCAACCACAAAGACCAGGGATGTTTTCCAATGGCTCATAAAGGGCACCTATTGGTAGATGGGTAAAATATCCCTTTGAGCATGGTGAAGTTACACTTTATACAACGGGTGGGTCTAATCCTGAATGGTTAAAACCACTTTCCAGCTGATGTCTATTCCACAAGTTAACTCCGGCTAAATCTATGACGTTAAAATGTCTATTTACTTTGTTCCATCTGACTGCGCAATCCTCTCTCTCATTTTCAACAGCGGAGATGTGTATAAACCTTGCCGTCTGTCTCTAACATTTGCAACATTGTTTCAATATTCAACTCCAACTGTCCCATAGTAATGAACGTGTAGGGGACGGGACGAGACAGGCAGCGTTTCTCAATCATGAATTAACTGCCATTTTTCATTTGAAAAAAGGTCACACAAAACTAAGTGCAGCTAGTTTACAGTCTTTCTAGCTTAATTTTGAAGTGATTGTGTTAGCTGTTTTGTTGACTAGCTTCTCTGAACAACAGTGTCCTGACGAGTGAGCACATTTTCTATGCCAGGCGAAATCGCTCGTTAGCTCATTGTTATCCAAATAAATGTCACTAGAAGACAGCTTAAATGCAAATTCAGCTACTTTGCTGTTATTCTGTTTTACGAAACGGCTTGTAGCCCATAACAAAGAGGGAGACAACGCTCTTGTATGAAGTAAACTATATACAAATAACAATGGTGTGCGTAGTCAGTAATGTTGAGTGGATGCACGCATAGATGCTGATAATGAGGGGTGTTGAGGTGCCAAAACAAAATGCCACAACCAAAATGAGTGTGCATGTGTCAGTTCGTTGGAGAGAGTCTCTTCAATGTATGGGGAAAGGTGCATTTATTCCCGGGACACACCCAAGCGTGTCCCATTTCGTTGACAACCCTCCCGGCTCCGCCCACCGACATCCTATTAAGAAAAACAAGAGCAAAGAGAAAGAATTTGGCAGACAGAGTGGGAGGGTCATCACACGTGACTGTACGTTAGCAAGCAAGGGATAAGAATGTTGCCAGCGAGTATGGCAATGGAACATTTAGAACAAACGACTGGGTCGCGTCCACATTGTTGATACATACTCAGTCTTCTATCACAGCCACTCTCTAACTGTTTTAAAGTCACCATTGCCCTCATGATGAAATCCCTGAGCGGCTTCCTTTTTCTCTGACAGCTGAGTTAGGAAAGACGCCTGTATCTTTGTAGTGACTGGTGTATTGATACACCATCCAATTAAGTGATAATGCCCTCAAAGCTGGTGTTTGGAGGATATATTGCCATGGGGGTTAGGCCCGAGACAAAGTCGGCAAACAGTGCCGATATATCCTCCTAACACTGGCTTCGAGGGCATTATCACTTTTATACAACGGGTTACCAACATTCAAATAATGATTGACATATTTTCAGAATGTTATTTTAATGAATTTATTCATACTATTTCATCCTTCCGCAATATGACACATATTGGCACAAATCTAGGATTGCTACCCAAGGCGGCTGGTTGGTTGTTCTATCGTTTCGGTTGCTACAGACGCGACCCAGTCAGTCTTTTTTGTTCAGTATAACAATGTTGTAGTTTCTCCATAATATTAACCTAATAGACATTGCAACAAGGCACTAAAGCAACACTGCAAAAAATGTGTCAAGGCAATTCACTTTTTGTCCTGAATACAAAGTCTTATGTTTGGGGCAAATCCAATACATTACTGAGTACCACTCCATATTTTCAAACATACTGGTGGTTGCATCATGYTATGGCAATGCTTGTAATCGTTAAGGACTGGGGAGTCTTTCAGGATAAAAAAAACAATGCTTTAAGCACAGGCAAAATCCTAGAGTAAAACCAGGTTGTCTGCTTTCAACCAGACACTGGGGGACAAATTCACCTTTCAGCAGGTCAGTAACCTCAATCACACAGCCAAATTACACAAGTTGATTACCAAGAAAACATTGAATGTTCCTGAGTGGCCTAGTTAAAGTATTGACTTGAATCGTCTTGAAAATGTAAGGCAGACTTAAATGGCTGCCTAGCAATGATCAACAACCAATAGAGCTGGGTGGTATTTAAAAGGTGCAAATATTGTACAATCCAGGTGAGCAAAGCTCTTAGAGACCTACCCAGAAAGACTCAGAACTGGAATTGCTGCCAAATGAGTCCAACATGCATTCACTCAGGGGTGTGAATTGTTACATTCCTCAACAAGAAAACCAAAAATGTCACTCAAACAGAAGGGGGAATTAAMAAAGTCACTGAACAACAACCAAAAGGAAACAGGTGGTGTTTTATGAGGGGTTCTGAAAGACACTCATGAGGATGTTCACTGACAGTTGACAAGGAACAACAAATAGATCATCACTAAATGTGTCCAAAAAGAGGAACACAAAAGAAAAAGCCACACTAAACTCCTTTCAAATCAGCTGAAGCATTAGGCCAGCCACTCTTAAATAGCACCTGGGCCAGCACCAGGTGAAACCCCTTCTCACTAACGAGATGGCAACCAGCACAGGTGTAACACATACTGACTAAGGAGGTGACACCAATCGGTATCATATTGTATATTTTTGTTGGACAAGTTTGCTCACCACCAACAGAAAACAACTTCCATTGCACAACATAACCAACTTAAATGTGCCACCTTGTTAAATATAAATATGGTGTCTACTGGCTGTCAACAATTAAATATGAGATAAAACACACTTTTGTTTCTTGTATATATATATATAAATATATATATATATATACACTACTGTTCAAAAGTTTGGGTTCACTTAGAAATGTCCTTGTTTTTGAAAGAAAAGCACATTTTTTGTCCATTAAAATAACATCAAATTGATCAGAAATACAGTGTAGACATTGTTAATGTTGTAAATGACTATTGTAGCAGGAAACGGCTGATTTTTAATGGAATATCTACATAGGCGTACAGATGCCCATTATCAGCAACCATCACTCCTGTTTTCCAATGGCACATTGTGTTAGCTTTTCCAAGTTTATCATTTTAAAAGGCTAATTGATCATTAGAAAACCCAAATATGTTAGAACAGCTGAAAACTGTTGTTCTGATTAAAACTTCTTATGGCTGCAATCCCGTTAACGGGATAGATATGACAAAAGCCAGTGGCGTGCCGTGGGCCTGGGGCCTGGGCCTTCAGTGAGGTACTACACAGTCCCACCCGAATTAATCCACCTCTTATTACCATCATTATGGTAATAATGATGCCAGCAGCATACCACCCTGCATACCACTGTTGGCTTGCTTCTGAAGCTAAGCAGGGTTGGTCCTGGTCAGTCCCTGGATGGGAGACCAGATGCTGCTGGAAGTGGTGTTGGAGGGCCAGTAGGAGGCACTCTTTCCTCTGGTCTAAAAAAATATCCCAATGCCCCAGGGCAGTGATTGGGGACACTGCCCTGTGTAGGGTGTGGTCTTTCGGATGGGACGTTAAACGGGTGTCCTGACTCTCTGAGGTCATTAAAGATCCCATGGCACTTATCGTAAGAGTAGGGGTGTTAACCCCGGTGTCCTGGCTAAATTCCCAAATCTGGCCCTCAAACCATCATGGTCACCTAATAATCCCCAGTTTATAATTGGCTCATTCATCCCCCTCCTCTCCCCTGTAACTATTCCCCAGGTCGTTGCTGCAAATGAGAACGTGTTCTCAGTCAACTTACCTGGTAAAAAATTAAAAAATATTATGATGACATGGCTCTAGACACTATACATTTAGACAGAAACGCAGTATAACCAGGCGTTGCGTCACCTTGAAATTGACAAATTGACATTTTTGGGTAAACAGTGTTTACCCAAAAACATGACACAATCAATGAGTCTTTTCAATATTTCCCTTCACCTTTTCATTGTGCAGCTCCGTTGCTCCGTTGCCCTGCGCGCTTGTTAGTTGAGCTGCAGATCCACTCCRGTGTCCCCAAAAGTTTTCAAAAGCACAATTGCTTGTAAGTGCCCAGCCGTACTTTGGTGTCTCGTTGCTGCCTTGGTTAGACAACTCAAGTGTGCAAAGCCAGTGTGGCTCCAAACACCAAATCGAYCACTTGCAAATAATAGGCATTCCCAGCAGTACAGTTTGCAGTGCTTCTTGGARCCTGTGAGCCATTGACAGCGCWCGTAGTTGAAACTTTGAAAGTGGCTTTCCCGCCTGTGACAGGCTTTGTGGCGTCGGGCGACCTCTCCTTACAATGTCTAACTTTTCTTGAAAAGTTMGTCTTGAGAATGRCGTTATAATTATATCCTCGACCAAATCGATATCTTCTCCTCCTTCCGCCATTGTGGGTYGAAAAAAMAGCTTAGTAGTACGCGAATTAATTCGTTTATCAAATTCAGTTTCCTAGATCTGCATAGACCTGCCCATAGGACCTGCCTCTCAATATTGGTAATCCAATCAAARGACGTGCACGCACTACGYCTGCTAGCTGGCTCCTGTGTAACACTGGAGCCAGCTAGCAGGCGTACAATAGCCAACTCTAAAGCTGATTGGTTGACACWAAAKTTTCATTTCCATTCACTATAAGCTACAAGCGCCCGCACTGTTGATTCTGAAGGCCTGAGGGCAGATTTTAGACCCCTGGCAACACATGATGGCTGAATATGATTGGATAAAAGATCTAACATAAAGACCAGCACTCCAAATCTCAACCTGGGGCTGGAAGCAGTGCAACCAAGAGGAAAGCTATGAAATGAAGAGTATAACTCTTACTCTGGGGAATAATTTAATACATATTTGTGGGAAAATATATTTTAAAAAATATATATATATTCTGATGATGTTTAGGCCAGCAGAGAAGGCCTTGCAGGCCCTGACGGCCCACCACTGACAAAAGCCAGTGAAAGTGCAGGGCACCAAATTCAAACAACAGAAATCTCATAATTAAAATTCCTATCCCACCAAAGTGTCCGATTTCAAATAGGCTTTTCAGCGAAAGCGTCACAAACGATTATGTTAGGTCACCACCAACTCACAGAAAAATTCAGCCATTTTTCCAGCCAAAGAGAGGAGTCACAAAAAGCACAAATAGAGATAAAATGAATCACTAACCTTTGATGATCTTCATCAGATGACACTCATAGGACTTCATCTTACACAATACATATATGTCTTCGATTAAGTTCATATGTATATCTAAAAACCTCAGTTTACATTGGCGCCATGTTCAGAAATGCCTCAAATATCTGGAGAAATTGCAGAGAGCCACGTCAAATAACAGAAATATTCATCATAAACTTTGATGAAAGATACATGTTTTACATTAGAATTAAAGATACACTTGTTCTTAATGCAACCGCTGTGTCAGATTTCAAAAAGCTTTATGGCAAAACACAATATTCAATAATCTGAAAACAGCGTTCAGCCACAAAAGCAAGCCATACAGTTACCCGGTAAATTGTGCAGTCAACAAAACTCATAAAAAGCTTTATAAATCTTCATTTACCTTTGCTGATCTTCATCGGAATCCACTCCCAGGACTCCCACTTCCACAAGAAATGTTCGTTTGGTTCGGTAATGTCCATCATTTACGTCCAAATAGCTATTTTTGTTAGCGTGTTTGGTAAACAAATCCAACGTCAGGAAGCGCGTTCACTAAAAGCTGACGAAATGTCCAAAAGTTCCGTAACAGTCCGTAGAAACATGTCAAACGATGTATTGAATCAATCTTTAGAATGTTTTTAACATAAATCTTGAATAACGTTCCAACCGGAGAATTACATTGACTTCAGATGAGCGATGGAACAGAGCTCCCTCTCATGTGAACGCGCATGGTGAAAGCATGGTCAGGTCATGGCAGACCTGACTAATTCCCCTCTCATTCGGCCCCCCTTCACAGTAGACGCATCAGACAAGGTTCTATAGACTGTTGACGTCTAGTGGAAGGCGTAGGAAGTGCAAACAGATCCATATCCTACAGTGTTTTCAATAGGCGATGAGTTGAAAATCGACCAACCTCAGATTTCTCACTCCCTGTTTGGATTTTCTCTCAGGTTTTTGCCTGCCATATGAGTTCTGTTATACTCACAGACATAGTTCAAACAGTTTTAGAAACTTCAGAGTGTTTTCTATCCAATACTAATAATGATATGCATATATTAGCAACTATGACTGAGGAGCAGGCCGTTTACTCTGGGCCCCTCTGTGCACCKTTCATCCAAGCTACTCAATACTGCCCCTGCAGGCATAAGAAGTTTTWAAAAACTGGCCTTCTTTAGACTAGTTGAGTATATGGAGCATCWGCGTTTGTGGGTTCGATTACAGGCTCAAAATGKCCAGAAACAAAGACCTTTCTTCTGAAACTCGTCAGTCTATTCTTGTTCTGAAAAAGGAAGGTTATTCCATGCGAGAAATTGCCAAGAAACTGAAGTTCTCGTACAATGCTGTGTACTACTCCCTTCACAGAACAGCGCAAAGTGGCTCTAACCAGAATAGAAAGAGGGGGAGGCCCCATGCAACATTGTACAAGATCACCTTTCCTACATGACTTGTCAACAGATACAGTATCGCCTGTCTCTTTATAAGATATAGGGAAGATGTAGTCAAATACTGCATGGAAAATTACATTTACCATCTATTATTATTACCATCTTTCTATTCAGCATTTCAAAAATAAGAGTTTTGAAATGTATGTCTTGTATTTTTTTCTATTGGATTAAATGGTAGTTAAAATGACTAAATCATGAGCCTATCGTTTCTGGTAACGAAACAAAATGTTCTCTTTGTGAAACCCCAATGAATACACAATGAGAAGTTCTGAACATAAGATAGGGGGCATTACAAGTGTTATCAGTTTAGAGTTTGGTACTTTGAATATTWWWWAAAAAMCACTTACATTTGAAAAATGTGCCAAAGTGATTGAAAAATATTCTATTAAACAGCCTCATTTGGAGGATGCATAATTTATTGCAGCCTGAAAAAACAGACCAGTCAGGGWTGGGTAGGTAACTTTCTAATGTAATCCGTTAGTTACTTGTTACCTGTCCAAAATTGTAACTTCTGGWTTACCCAAACCCAGTTATGTAATCTGATTACTTTTGGATTACTTTCCCCTTAAGCAGCATTCGAAGAAGACAAAAATAATCCATCAAATGCATTTGGTGTGTCATGATAGTGGTCTCTGATTTGTGGTCAGACTCGTTCAGGTGGAACAAACTTCAACTTTGCCTTTTTTTTTGCTGAATTTAATGTCGTTGAGAAAACTGTAATGTTTCATAATGTATTTTTTCCACAAACATCATTTCTGAATTTAAAAGTATTACAAGATATAATCATCTAGTTTTCAGTATCTGTAATCTGATTACAATATGTTTTGCTGGTAACATAATTGATTACAGTTACAGCATTGTAATAAACTCAGCAAAAAAAGAAACGTCCCTTTTTCAGGACCCTGTCTTTCAAAGATAATTCGTTTAAATCCAAATAACTTCACAGATCTTCATTGTAAAGGGTTTAAACACTGTTTCCCTTGCTTGTTCAATGAACCATAAACAATTAATGAACAATTAATGGTTAAATTCAGGAAAAAAAAACATTAAAAACCATTTGAAACCAGTGGACAGCCAGTGAAAAAGGCGCTTTTGCAACAGCTGCAAAGTGTGGATCCCGGCCTATGGAATAAAAGTGGGGCTTTTATTTCTCAATCTAATTCATGCTGATAATTTTTTTTATCCATAGGCYTARTGGATACATGCTCAAACTCACACACYTTTGATAGTCTTAAAGGGGCAATCTGTAGTTGTTACATGCATTWTTGGACTTATAAATTATATATATTAATGTAAAGATATAATTGAATCATATTATTATATGTAGTAGAAAGTGATGGTTTAGAAGAAGAAGCCTACACAACCAACCCATAAAGTAAAATTTAACATCCATATATGGCCAGCTATGTAAACTTTAACATTGATTTATCCTGCAATAGATAGTTACCAATAGTTCAATTGGTAACATACATTTTTGTCTTCTTCTAATGCCTCTTAAGGGGAAAGTAATCTAAAAGTAACTGTAATCAGATTACGTTACTGAGTTTGGGTAATCCAAAAGTTACTTTACTGATTACAATTTGGACAAGTAACTAGTAACTGTAACAGATTACATTTGGAATGTAACCTACCCAACCCTGTGAGTTATAATAGATTAGATTTGTTTATTAGTCATATGCACAGGGTTGCAGATGTAATTGCTTGCCGGGTACAGTGAAATTCTCATGCTCTAATGCTCCGAGCACGGTATATCAGCACCAGGGCATGGCTAGATTGGGTCCAGCTTTTGGGTCCAGCTTTTTTCCACTTAAAAAGTGGAAATGTTTTGCATTTTAGCTAACCCKAACCCTTTTTCTAACCTTAACCTAATTCTCCTAACCTGCTACATTAATTATTCTAACCTGCTGCGTAAGTTCTCCTAACCTGCTGCGAAAAGTCAAATCTGACATTAATTTGACTTAAGCTAGACCCCTTCTAGCCATAAGCTCAGCACCAACCTGCTACACTTAAGCAATAAGGCCTGAGGGGGTGTGGTATATGACCAATCCGGTCTAATATACCACGGCTGTCAGACAATCAGCATTCAGTGTATTCAATCAGAAACGAGTATTCAATAGCAATAATTTGAGCTGCACTTGATTTGGCTGTGCCATGTATAATGGAACCACGTCCGAAAAGTGCAAACTCCAATGTCAGTCAAGCCATCTCAAAAACTTTCAAGCATTTTACATATTATTTGACCTATATCTTAATACTAAGAGCAAATAGAGCTTCAACAGGGATCAAGTGGTTTAACATAAAACAAGTCATGTTTCCAAAAAGAGTAATGTTTCCAAAACTTTACACCTCAGGGCCTTGTCAGTGTCAAAGGCTCTGATGATCACCTTGCCAGAAAACATGAAAACGATCAATGCCAAGTTATTTTGCATGGGTAATAGTCACAAACTCTGAATTAGTATTTATTAGAAAAAAGTTGTAAAACAAAGGCTGGGCACAGGTTTGGTTTGACTGAACTAGGATATGATACATGATATTTTAAGCCATTAGAGGGTGCTACTACCTTCATGCAGGAATAAGTGTTAATCAATGTGCAGTGCTTTAAAGGCGCAGTGCAGTCACAAACGTGATTTCAAGTTTTCTTTAATTATATTTCCACACTATGAGGTCGAAAAAACACTCTGAAATTGTGAAAATGATGATAATAATGGTCTGGGGCTGTTTTTAATGGTTCGGTCTAGCTCCCTTAATTCCAGTGAAGGGAAATCTTAACGCTACAGCATACAATGACATTCTAGACGATTCTGTGCTTCCAACTTTGTGGCAACAGTTTGGGGTAGGCCCTTTCCAGTTTCAGCCTGACAATGCCCCCATGCACAAAGTGAGGTCCATACAGAAATTATTTGTTGAGATCGGTGTGGAAGAACTTGACTGGCCTGCACAGAGCCCTGACCTCAACCTCATCGAACACCTTTGGGATGAATTGGAACGCCGACTGCGAGCCAGGCCTAATCTCCCAACATCAGTGCCCGACCTCACTCATTTTCTTGTGGCTGAATGGAAGAAAGTCCCCGCAGCAATGTTTCAACATCTAGTGGAAAGCCTTCCCAGAAGAGTGGAGGCTGTTATAGCAGCAAAGGGGGGGGGRKSKGAACAACCCCATATTAATGCCCATGATTTTTGGAATGATATGTTCGAAGAGCAGGTGTACACATATTTTTGGTAATGTAGTGTATATGGTCCCAGTCCCACCCCTGGGAACTTATTTATGGAGTATGTAGTAGGCAACATTACTATTGTAGTCTCTTTCAACTGATAGTGTAAACATAAGGCTATTATAATTGATGATAAACATGTAACTGATAAGACTCTCACACCAAGCAATAGGCCAAGAGAGTTATCAGTTTGTTCCTTATCAATTATAATTAATAGGAAACCCTTACAGTATGCCTGCCTACTTTACAAATGTCTCTATAGAATTTTGTCATACACCATGCAAGTAGTAAGATTTGATGAACATTGGGGCTTGCAGAAAGTATTCACACCCCTTGACTTTTTCCACATGTTGTTGTATTACAGCCGGAATTTATAATGGATTAAATTGAGATGTTGTGTCACTGGCCTACACATAATGCCCCACAATGTCAAAGTGGAATTATGTTTTTAGAATTGTTTACAAATGAATTAAAAAGGAAAACCTGAAATGTCTTGATTCAATAAGTATTCAACCCCTTTGTAATGGCAAGCCTAAATAAGTTCAGGAGTAAATATTTGCTTAATAAGTCACATAATAAGTTGCATGGACACAACCTTATTGATGTCACTTGTTAAACACACTTCAATCAGTGTAGATGATTGACCACTGTGTGCAATAATAATGTTTAACGTGATTTTTGAATGACTACGTCATCTCTGTATCCCACACATACAATTATTATCTGTAAGGTATCTAAGTTGAGCAGTGAATTTCAAACACAGATTCAAGTACAAAGACCAGGGAGGTTTTCCAATGCCTTGCAAAGAAGGACACCTACTGGTAGATGAGTTAATWAAAAAAACAGACATTGAATATCTCTTTGAGCATGGTGTTGTTATTMTTTACACTTTGGAAGGTGTACCAATACACCCAGTCACTACAAAGATACAGGAGTCCTTCCTACTGTAACTCAGTTGCTGGAGAGGAAGTAAACTGCCCAGGGATTTCACCATGAGGTCAATGGTGACTTTAAAACAGTTACAGAGTTTAATGGCTGTAATGGGAGAAAACTGAGGATGGATCAACAACATTGTAGTTACTCCACAATATTAACCTAATTGACAGAGTAAAAAGAAGGAAGCCTGTACAGAATTGTTTTTAATCATTCCAAAACATGCATCCTGTTTGCAATAAGGCACTAAAGTGAAACTGCAAAACATGTGGCAAAGAAATAAACTTTATGTCCTGAATACAAYGTATTATGTCCTGGGGAAAACACAACACATCACTGAGTACCACTCTTCATATTTTCAAGCATGGTGGTGGCTACATCATTTTATGGGTATGCTTGTCATCAGCAAGGAAAATTGAGTTTTTTAGGAGAAAAACAAACAGAATAGCACAGGCAAAATCCCAGAGGAAAACCTGGTTCCGTCTGCTTTCCAACAGACACTGAGAGCCAAATTCACCTTTCAGCAGGACAATAACCTAAATCACAAGGCCAAATATACCCTGGAGTTGCTTACCTAGACAACATTTAATGTTCCTGAGCGGCCTAGTTAGAGACTTTAAATGGCTTTAAATGGCTGTCTAGCAATGATCAACAACCAATTTGACAAAGCTTGAAGAATTTTACAATCGAAATATTGTACAATTCAGGTGTGCAAAACTCTTAGACTTACCCAGAAACACTCACAGCTGTAATTGCTGCCAAAGGTGATTCTAACATGTATTGACTCAGGAATGCGAATACTTACGTAAATGAGATATTTCTGTATTTCATTTTCAATAAATGTGCTAACATTTCTAAAAACATGTTTTCACTTTGTCATTATGGGGTATTATATATAGATGGGTGAGAGAAAAACATATATTTCATCCATTTTGAATTCAGKCTGTAACACAGCAAAATGTGGAATAAGTCAAGGGGTATGAATACTTTCTGAAGGCACTGTATATCAGGATCAGAGCTGTGTAATTTAACCATTTATCTTTCTTTCTAAAACACAATATTTTACACACACACGTCATAATCCTATGGTACCAGTACAGAGCTCAAGCGGAAACCCCTCCCGAATCCCAACTCAGGCAGCGGAGCAAAAGAAAAGAAGAATACCAAGGAATCAGGAAACACTGAGAAATAGTAGAAGAGAAAAGAAACTATCAGTATAAAGTGAGTGCAATCTGTCATTGATTGTATCAACTGTCTATTTGAATGGAATCGACATGTAGATGTGATATTTGCTAGAGAACGAACACTCGAGAAAGGGTTTAGGAGTTTTTTTTCCTAAAGAAAAAAACGTCCAGCCAGACACCCGACATTATTAGCAGGAATAGCTAAGTTTACCTAGCGGGTTAGCTAGCAAGCTAATAAAAATACGGATAACTTAATTAGCCATGATATTATTAGAGCGAACATTTATAATACATAGCTGTTTATCACCCGTAAAATAGTCACTGTGGGTAACGTTACCTAGCACGCTAACGCTAAAATAGTTTGCTAGTTAGCAAGCTAGTTTGCCAATGTGAATCAGATTATGTTCAGATTTAGCTAGTTAACCTACTCTTGCTAGCTAACTAACTACTGGACTTGGTAAGAAGAGGCACCGCCGCACTGTAAGGAACTTTGGCTGATGTGTTGTGCTAGCTAGCTAGCTAATGCCTTTGCTTTGCTGCATAATATTAACAAAAACTTTCCTCGGGATGGGAAACATGTAACGTTAAATAGCCATTTTAGGTGAAACGGTTCAAATGTCAGCTTTCAAATAGTTAATCATGATTGTTACTGATTTAGCAGAAATGGTTTTGACATATGACAACTTGTTTGCATTATAACCAGTATTACTAGGTAAAAGTTCAATGCTGCTGTGAAGTACTGTATTATGAATTGCCACAAAATGGGCGGAGGGAACGGATGCAGTTACAGCAAACCTTATCACAGTCAACTGGTCCAATAGGACTTGACAAAACCTTTTGTCACACTCAACCAGCTGTGTCCAATAATCTCTCCCATCATAGATAGCTAATGTATTTCATTTGCCCAACGAATAGCCTAACTACAGTGTTTGCATACACCTACATTAATACACAGAGGTTAGAAATGCAAATCCAGAAAACAATATATCATCATCATTTGTTTCATGTCAGGGACACTGTTTGTCTGTCAGCCTTGAGTTCCATGACCTTTTCATGCCACACCAGTGAGAAGAATGAGGACATTCCTTTACTAGACTGCTCGCTCAGATGGGGTATTCAAGTAGCAGTACCCCCCTACAGACCCTGTTCTGTAGCACACAGCAAATCCTTGTTGAGCTTAGCTAACTCCCACTGATGATCTCCTTCAGCAGCCCACCACCACCCACTCTAATTGTGTTATTGCTGGTGAGAGAGTATTGTAACAACATCACATGAAGACATTTCACTGTCATACTCCTGTGTGCAAGTGTACAACCACACTGTTTGACTCATTCGTTGCACACATTAGGGAGGAAAAGAACCCAAATGTGACAAAAAAACAACACTGTGGCCCATTTGACCCCCATTTACTGTGACTGTTCCAGGCTGCATTAAATCATGAAAATAGTCTGGGCATTGCACCTTGCTCATCCCTCATTTAGGTCAAATCAAACTTTAGTTGTCATATGCGCCGAATACAACAGGTGTTACCGTGAAAATCTTACTTACAAGCCCTTAACCAACAATGCAGTTCAAGAAAAAGTTAAGAAAATATGTATACAAATAAACTAAAGTAAAAAATAATGAAAAGTAACACAATAAAATGACAATAACAAGGCTATATACAGGGGACTAGCTTTGTCCTGAAACTCTGTCAATAGAAACTTTATTAGCTCTTGGTGAAGCTTGGACTGAAAGAGCCTATATCTTTTACTACAAAGAGTCGTTTGAAATTGAGAGCTGTTCATCTTCATCATTAACTTATTGTTTGACAAGTTTTTCACATCTGTGGGCTTATGAAATGTGCTGGCTTTGGCTGAATTTCCTTTTTTGTACCCAATGTTTGTTGTTGTCACGATAGACTGTCAGGTCAAAGTGATCTGTCTCGTAAGTGACACAACAAACTCCCTCGTGTACTTTCACTAGATGGCCAGTCAGAGGCTATTTCTTTGTTGTGGATGACTCGGTATGTTATGCAAGCTTGATTGTCAATGTTGTCTTTATAGACCCTAAAGGCTAAGTATTGAGATGTGCCTGCCTGATGATGGAGGAACCAACAACCATTTTGTGTCAGGGAAAAAGGTGAAGGTGTACCACAGTTTACAGCTTCCTGTTCCTGAAGCTCCAAGTCCGCAGCTTTGCTCTCTCTTGCATTAGCCTAATGATACTGTGTAGCATGGAGAGAGAAAAAGGCTTGAAAGGTGTTAAATGTCTACTAACACAGACCTATTCAATGGTCTTTGTTTATCAGGATGTCAAATGCTGAAATGTGTTCTCGCAGTCAACTCCATTGTTTTGGTGCGTTTGTGGAAGTGCTGGGAATTGCCGGGGACATCCAACACTATCACGATACTTGGGCGCTGATGTGATACGTTTTGCGATTCTATATTTATCACAATACTTTATTTTTGGCTTTTTGCGATTTTATTCAATTTGACGTTCCAAACATATTKCTCACTATGTCTGCTGCAGAGGAACAAGAGAGAGCCATTAGAAAACGAGTTTAGGAAGATAAAAGTACTCAAAACATGTTGGCTAACCATTTTAAAACATGTAAAAATGACTATAGGATGAGAAATACTGGAGTTTCGGCGCAGGTACAACTGTATAGTGCTAGCTAACATAACTACCTAGCTATTTTATCATTTTTATCTATACTTGGAGTCACAGTATACTCTACTGTATCGATTTCTTACCCCATCACTAGTTGGTGTTTGCCAATCCCACTTTTGTCTCCCTATCAGTCAGACACTGACATTTTGTGGCTTTAGTTTAGTGGGATAAATCAGCCTGGTCATAGTTAGGCCTATAGTTTGCTAAAACTCACATTGAAACAAACAAAACAATCCTTTTGTTTTTGTTGTTGTCATATAGTCTACGATGTTTGAGAATAGGGAGTTGCGGCCCCCCTAAGTGTTCTCTTGTTGGTGTCCCATGGCTTGATTCTTAGGCCGGCCGACATCAATTGCATTATAACCACCTCGTGGTTTTCTTTCATACTTTCTCTCAGGAAGCGTGCTGGTGGCTTTTACATTTGGTAGGTCACTGATGACTTGAACATGCACTGTAGTCTGTGTTACGAGAAAGTAGGGTGTAGTAGGGTGTTCGAGAAAATGTTCTTTGTTGAGGTCAAACGTGTGGTGTTGCCTGTGGCTACAGGTAAGTGTTCAAAGCCACCTTGTAAAGGGGATGTTAACTGTTCACAGTAATGTAAGGGGCAGGTGGTAGCCAGGAGATCAGGTTTCACAGAAATGCATGGTTGTTAGGCCTAGGCTAATACAGAAGCTTTTCTAGAATGGCAAAGTCCCTGTTTAGCTAGTTAACTTTTAGTAGCCTAGTGTATGTCAGTTTATGGGGTTTCCTCAATGATAAAAGGCCTATGTTATCATTTTGAGGTTCGGTTCATGCTTTTGTCTTCTGCTGTGAAAGATTTGCTTCTGATCCAGCTTCTGTAATGGTGTTTTAAAGCTTGTTTTTAAATAAACCAGAGACATTAGCTATAAACTGTATAGTTTCAGGACTCGCGCTGTAGAGTGGAGTCATGTCCCTCATCCTTGTTCGTCTGTGACTTGTGGGTGGTAAAATGACGCCTTTTGAATTCCTTTCAGGCAGTGCTCACATCATCTTGCCAAGAATGTGCAACAAGCCTGAATATTTCACTGTGATCCTTGACCGAAAACCTGACACTCCGTCCACTTGATTTTTGCATGGACAGCCTAAATACAATTCAAATGATCTTCTGTACCATTATAATTGTTAGAATTCAAGACTAAAAACAGGTTTCCTGAATGTGGAGGACATTTTGTGTTTGCTTAGTAGCCTCTTGTTGTGCTTGTCCTAGTATTTATGCTATGACCCACTTATGACACAGGTTAGACAAGTCTGCTTGACGAATAAGGCGGTTTCAAATGAGGCGGTTCTCGTCAAGTTTCTACATCTCTGAATTTCAGCCGCTCCATTCTCATAAGGGAGATTGCACGTTTTCAAATATTAGATCAAGGCACACTATTTGAAGACGTTCCTTTCCAATTAGTCTACAGTGGGTGGCACGTGTGATCTTACTGGGACACACGCAACCACATTCCCAAATAGCAAACCACATTTTTCTAGCCTCTGGGATGCTTTGGTACATCTTTGACAAATCGTATTTGCCTGACAGTTCAAGATATGTTCTTGGTACTTTATTTTTTTTAGCACTCCCTCTTTTTTTTGTGTGTATTTTGTGTGAGACAATGGAACAGAACAGAAGGCTCGGAGATAATGCGCTTTCCCCCGCTGAGGTTTAAAGACGGATTAAATATCTAGTAGTAGCAGAGGTAGAGGGAATTCACGTCTGTCTGTGTATAAGCTGCCCTATCTATAAAGGTTGACCCTTCTATCTCATGTTAGAGAATTGACTAGCCTACATCCTGTTGTTGTAGATACATTATATCAAACAATGGTTTCTGCCCTCTCTATCGACTTTGTTTTAATGTGTCCGTGTGGTTTAAACAGGCTACCTGAGAGCTGAGGAGCTATGGTGTGATGCGGCTAGGGCTAGTCTATGTGTTGCGTCTCTTGTTACGCTTCAGTTTTGTGCTGTTCACTGTTCACACCCACTTCCTGAGCTAAGCTGGTCGTCCTCCCCTCCTCATTCATGGGTGTTTATTTCAGAGAACTCTGCCTCTTCCATTAACAGGCTGTTGCAGTCTATAAAGGGTTTGGCTAATGAAAGGAGTACCTTTTTATTTAGGCTATGTCATAGAAAACCTTCCACCAACTGTTTGCTGTACTTTGTAGAAAAATAGGTTTCACCCATGTACTATAGCTTCTGTATGTGCAAATATCAATGCTTCGTTTTCTGTCCCTCTCGATCCTCCACCCAGGAAAGATGCAGACCTGAGGGTGATTCCCCGTCCTCTCGGCCCGGCGAAGTGTGAGACTAAACAGCGTGCCTTGAGGAAGACTGAAGGGAAGAGGGACGATGGGGTTCGGACGGGACCTGCGGAACTCCCACGACGGGCTGTTGAAGCTGCAGGACTGGGAGCTGAAGCTGCTGGAGACGGTGAAGCGCTTCATGACGCTACGGGTGAAGAGCGACAAGGAGTACGCCTCTCTCCTCCTCAACATCAGCCAGCAGGTGGAAAAGCACGACAACTCCTCCCAGATGGACTACATCAGCAACGTCTCCAAGGTATATTCCTATACAAACATATCAATACACAGGAAAGACAGATACAATACAGACCCAACAGTGAACACAGACTACAGCAACCTAAGGCAAGATAGGAGATGATAAGATGGTGGTTTGTTGACCGCCGAACCCAAAATGATATGCTATATTATTACAGACACAACACACACCAGTGAACATGTTGATTCATTTAAGACCATATCTCCCTTTTTACCTGATGTTTTTACCAGTGGGACTCCCACACTTATGAATGTGGGTTGTTTTTCTGCTGTTGAGCAGGATGTTGGAAGAGGAGTGTGGAACTTGGTTATAGTGGGAGATTAGTCACAGCGTTGTGTAGAAAGTTTTCTACCGGAGGCGCTAAATGCTTTTTCTTCGAAGAAGAAAACATTTGCACAATACATCATGCCTTAAAAAGTTCCAGTTCATTTTCCTATCTACTGAAATCAGGCGTGACATCTCGATCTCCTATATCCCTCTCCCTCTCATCTATCATTCTCTCTTCTTCCACCTCCCTCTCGTTTTCCACCTCCATCTCTCCAGTCTTGGGCCCACGTGGTCCAGCAGACGGAACAGCTGAGTAAAATCATGAAGTGTCACGCGGAGGAGCTGAACTCGGGCCCTCTGCACAGACTCACCATGATGATCAAAGACAAGCAGCAGGTCAAGAAGAGCTACCAGAGCATCCACACACAGATCGAGTCCGAGATGAACAAGGTACTGTATACACTCACCTCACACACATTTACCGTTTCTTCATACACTATCCTCCCTGTGCATTGACTTTATTTACGGTTATGGGGCGTTTGCTGACAGGGTGTTTCACATGTAGTCCGAGTGTAAATGAGGTCAACTTTACTTACATCAAAGATGCTAATGTTGCTTTTGTTGACGATGTGATGTTTCTGACATTATCTCTTCTAGGTGACAAAAAGTGACCTAGAAAAGTTAAAGGGCACTTATAGACAATTGACAAAGGATGCCCACAGTGCCAAAGAAAAATACAGAGAAGCAATGGTGAAAGGTAAACATTTCTACTGAACATTGACAGAAAACTCAAGTTGAATATGTTTTCGTAGTGCAGTTTTCCTTAGAAATGCATGAAGTCTTAGTAGAAACCATCTGAAGTGCATCAATACCTACCACACCAAACCTCTGGAGGCAGATCGTATGACTGACATGTCTTGGGAGGCGAAAGACGAGGCACACCCAATGATGTCCCTCGAATGATGAGGCACACCCAAATTAAACCTCCGTACAAACCAGCAGCACAGCATTTCTTTGGGGCGGCAGACTAGTGGTTAGAGCGTTGGGCCAGTAACCGAGAGGTTGCTAGATCGAATCCCCGAGCTGACAAGGTAAAAATATGTCCTTCTGCCCCCAGTTAACCCACTAGGCCGTCATTGTAAGTAAGAATTTGTTCTTAACTGACTTGCCTAGTTCAATAAAGGTGAAAAAAAAAAWWTCTTCTTGTATTGATTTCAGGCAAGGAGCCAGAGAAGGCGAGGGAGCGCTACGACAAGACCACTATGAAGTTGCACAACCTCCACAACCAGTACGTGCTGGCGGTGCGGAGCGCCCAGCTCCACCAGGAGCACTACCACGACACCACGCTGCCCCTCCTCCTCGACTCCCTGCAGAAGATGCAGGAGGAGATGATCTGTGCACTGTGAGTGTGTCAAGCGGAGATTCGGGAAGGGATTACAACATACGCATGATATCTAATGGCTTTGAAAAGATGCTGGAGGTCAATGTACTGCGATGTATGCTCCAAGTGTGTTTATGTTAGGTTACTTTGTTTCAATTCTTTGTGATATGTTACTTTAAGTCATGCTACTTTGTTACGTCTTTACCAGTGATGTAGTATGGAAAAATAAGGTAGGTAAACAACGCTGTTCGCAGTGAGTAAAGTAATAATCCTTTTACTTTGAATTTTTCCACAAAGGTGTTTACCCTCCACTACACCACTGGTCCCGACTCTTAGGTTAAGAACTGATGAAGGTCTACGGGCTGAAATGTTGTTTGTTAACACACTTGGGGGCATATGTCACTGTGTGCAAAGTGTTCCTTTTCTGCAATGTCCAACCTAGACGTCCAGCAGCCCACTGCAGATTACCATATCTGTAACACCCTAACATGTCAGGCAATTTAACATTCTTTTGAATGACGTAAATCCAGAATTATTTTAGTATAGCGAGTTAGGAGTTATTGTTGTCATGTGGGACGATCCCAGATGAGGCTTAATCCCATAATTTCATAGCTGTCAAGGGATTACTAGGAGGCAGAGGCATTTTCAGATGTCCTGTTTAAAGGAAAATTCTACCCCCAAGCTATCTTTTGGTATTTGTTTAATTAGTCCATTATTGATATAGTCCCAAAATGTTTTGCATGTCAGCAATCCACAAGGAGGAAGTTAGAAATAGTTGCTTTAATGTAAAACCAGTGTTCGAGACCACCTAAAGTGAGACCGATTCAAGACCAAGACAGGAGAAAATCAAGTCCAGTTCAAGACCAAGACTGGGGGGGTGAGACCGAGACAGAGTTAAATAATGTGAGTCCAGTTCAAGACCAAGACTGTAATGTTGAGAGGTCACCACCATAATAAGAGTTAGAAATGTCCAGTATTTCTGTGTTCATGTTTCAGAACAACATATGGATTCTTTTCAGTCGTTCAAGTTCTTGCTAGCTTACCAAATCACACCTGCATCTCTAGCTGTGTATAGACTCCGAAAAACAATATAAACAAACGTCAGTCACTCACCCACTCCAGTGGCATAACATGACATCCTACTAGCAGCTAGCTAGCATAAACTGTAGTACTCGAGTACTTGTAGTACTTTTATATTTTTGTACTACTTGAGACCGGACTCGAGTACTACAACACTGAATAAAATTGCACCCAAAAACTATCTTTTGGTATTTGTTTACAGCCGGCATCATATGACGCTAAATGCATCATACCGACTGTATTTATGTATTTGAAAAGTTATGTATCTTAAACTTGATTGCTGACATGCAAAACATTTTGTGACTATATTAGCAATGGACTAATTAAACGAATAACAAAAGGTGGTTTTTGGGTGCTGTTTTACTTTAAGCAACTATTTCTAACTTTCCCCCTTGTGGAAGTTTGGCGAGTTGCAACGACACTTAGGCTGTATTCGAAACAACTATCCCCCTCCCCTGCATCCCATTTCCCGCAACACAGTGGAGACTTGCACTTGAGTTTTTTGCTTTCACTTTGGTCCACCAACTTCAAAGAAATATGTATATAATATTTTTTGTTATTGAAAATATGTCATAGCGATTTATACTATAGATAAATGAGCGTATTCTAACTGTGTTTTATGATTTTCCAACTGTTTTGTCATTTTCAGGAAAGGGATTTTGGAGGAATACAGTGAAATTACCAGTCTCTTAACTGATGAAATAGTGAAGGTCCACAAAGAAATACACACGTCCATCGACCAAATTGACCCTGTGTCAGAGTATGAACACTTCATTGAGGTCTACAGGTAGGTTTTAGTGATTTTGCCTTAGAGACTGAACCAAAAAAACAACTTCTCTGGTTGAAAACAGCCATGTGGCATTGATGAGTCATAAATATTCTATTCTAGTGTCAAAATATACTACAAAGGGTATATAGGATCATTTTGGTCATAAAGTCAGTCTCGTCCAAAATCTGAGATTTGTGAGATGATTATGGGGGGAAAATGTCACAGAATTAAGGTAACGCCACAGTTTTCTTTGGGTTGGGTTTATTTCAATCCTGCCCACATTTGGCAGCACCCAAGTAATCATCAAGACCCAATCGTAATGCACATGGTCAATTTGGTTTGACTTTGGATATCCCTATGGTGCTAGTGAAGGACTAACAGTAAATTACACAATGTACAATGAGTGTACAAAACATTATGAACACCTGCTCTTTCCATGACATAGACTGACCAGGTGAAAGCTATGATCCCTTATTGATGTCACTTGTTAAATCCACTTTACTCAGTGTAGATGAGACGGGTTAAAGAAGGATTTTTTAAGCCTTGAGACATGGAGTGTGTATATGTGCCATTCAGAAGGTGAATGGGCGAGACAAAAGATATAAGTGCCTTTGAACAGGGTTTGGTAGTAGGTGCCAGGCGCACAGGTTTGTGTCAAGAACTGCAACGCTGCTGGGTTTTTCACACTCAAAAGTTTCCTATGTGTACACCCAAAGGACATCCAGTCAACTTGAGATTGTTCTGAGNACTCACAATTAGGAAGGTATTCTTAATGTTTTGTACACTCAATATTGGGACAATATTTTAACATTTCAATAGCTCCAAGTTTCAATGAATTATAAACCTCAAAACCACTATGTATTGTAGAAATTCATATACAAATATCGAAAGCATTTAATGAGACAACTAAAAGGTGTTAAACATGAAAATATTGTCCCATTCACATTGTTTAATTAATTGGCGGTCCCTAACTAGCCCCACAGATAGGCTATCCAAAGTCAAACCAACTTTGCCACGGTCACACACCAGCCGGCTGAAGCTAATTGACGAAGGAAGCTACTTCCAGACTCGACCTGATTAGACTGTTTCAAGTTATCTAGAAGGGTGAGTGACTAATTGTGTACTGTTTTGGCAGTGTGTACAAACGCTTCCTGCGTGCAAATACACACACACACACGAGACAACATGGAGGGTCTTGGAGGCATCAAAGCATGCCTCCAAGACCCAAATCTCATTCTCAGTTACATTTCCTAATGAGGAGGATTGACCTAGAGGCTAAATCAGTCAGTTCAGCCCACCTTTAAAGGAAAATTCCACCCAAAAACTATCTTTTCGTTTTTGTTTCAGTAGTCCATTGTTGATATAGTCTCAATGTTTTGCATGTCAGCAATCAAGTTTTCAAGATGCATAACTTTCAAAATACCGAAATCTGGCCCGTATGATGCATTTAGCATCGTATGATGCTGCTTTTTGCATCATACGGGACAGCTTGCTGTATTTTGAAAGTGAAATATCTTGAAAACTTGATTTGCTGACATGCAAAACATTTTGGGACTATATCAACAATGGACTAATAAAACAAATGCCCCAAAATAGTTTTGGGGTGTTTTCCTTTAAGTAACAGTACTTTTTGTCCCCATTTCAAATGATTTTGGTTAACATGTGATGTCATCTTCCAGGTCTCCAGAAACCAAAGAACCGGATGTAGAGTTTGACATTTCACTGTTGGAGGAAACAGAGAATCTTCAAGCAAACGAGATCCTATGGAACAATTTGACTGCAGACAGTTTACAAGCGATGTGAGTAAAACAATGTATGAAGGGAGGAGAGTATTGCGGTCATCGACCTTGTCTCGCGCTGATGTTTTGAAAAGAAGGTGGGAGGATGTTGCGAGGAATCAAGGAAGGACTTTTGAGATCCATCCACTGTCTCATCTCAGCTGTAGTACAGTGTTTCTGATTGACTTAGGATATAGTGTATCTGTGTTGGCTGACTGATTATGTCAAAGGTCAGAGCAACAATTTATTCCACTATCTTCTTCCACAGGCTAAAATCCACATCAGATGAGCTGGTCCTCACTCAGCAGAGCCTACGCAGCAAGGAGGATCTTATGCAGGACCTGGAGAACAAGATCGAGGAGTCCACCAGAACATGTGAAAGGAAGTCTGAGTACGTTGCTACCTTGTCTGATTAATCAGGCTATAATACACAATTAATTGGTGTGTGTGTGTATATATATATATATATATATATTTGAGACATTTTAGACAAAATATCCACTGGAAATAGTTTTTCAGAGAGCCGGTAAGTTTGCCAGTGCCAGCTGAATGCGAGGGAACGTAGCTAGTCGGTCTTTGGTTCGGTGACGTTCAGCTATTGTTTACATTTTGTGCAAGTGTTTATGTCGCATGCGCAAGCATTTTGGAAATGCACGCCGGAAATACAGTGCCTTCAGAAAGAATCCACACCCCTTTGACTTTTCCCACATTTTGTGTTATAAAGTGGGATTAAAATGGATTTCATTGTAATTTTTGGTCAACGATCTACACAAAATACTCTGTCAGTGGCTTGTAAGGATGTTGCACTCTAATGTTTCAGACTGAATATACCCGTAATTGTTTATTACAACCTGATTAATCGGACAAGTTTCTCCCATAAATGTACTGCTCAATTCTTCTTCCATTCCAAAGATGATAGATGCTATGTGAGATTATTTAGCAGATAGCAGCTACTTGCAAATATATCCTACAGACAAAGAACTATATGTGTAATTAGAWTTTTTTTATATAGACTTCATGAATCCTTATAAAAAAGTATGCAAAAGAAGTGTGAAATCAAAAACTAGCAAGTAGAATTGAAAGRGAAGTGTGATGACATGATCTTTCAATAATGACATTTGATATGGTATGCACAACTATTTGGAGGACAATRTCAGATTTTTTTCTAAATGCACATATGGTTCTTTGTTGCAAGGGTTCAAAGCACATTAAAAGCGGATGAAACAGCTGATATGTTCGATGTTTCCCTCGATCTCATTGCTGTCAGTTGTACACCTCCCATTACCAATAGCAACTTAGATATTGTTAGCGACAAGCTAGCTAGATTCCATGTTTGGTGTTGTTTCTAAGAAGCCCAGTTGGCCAGGATCTAACTCCAGGAGTGTGAATGATGTGAAGAGTCATTGAGGCGGACAGGGTACAATGGAGAGAGCTATGTCTGTAGTACAGGGCTCGGCACATATTTCAGGGTCTGCTGGATAACCCCTATAGGAGACAATGATATAATCAGGGCCTGTCCAGTCAACCCCCCTGTAAAGTCTCAGCTACAGGGGTGATAAAGTAGGGCCTAGGCTAGTTGTTTTCCTGTCTGAAGTTCTCTTTTTCAAAACATAAATGAAGTGATGGTCATTTGATGAGGACCATTTTCAAGTAGTGAGAAGTTTGATGTGAAGAATTGTGCTTATTCATACGTTTTAAGCATCACTTTTAAATGGACCCCAGCTTCCTCAGCAATTTGTTGGGTGTTTTGACTGAAATGTCTTCACCACTGTTTAGTAGTCTCTGGTTGTTGGCGGTAGGTGGAGCCGATTCAGCTGCCCTGCTTGCCGGGTAGGCGAACTGTTGCCATTTTGAACCATTTCATGTGTCTGAAGGTACAAACTCTGCCTTCCCGGCGGGCCCGGAGAGCAAATCCTGTGCACTATAGGCCTAACGCTGGCCAATCGGATGGTTCAGATTACCGTGTCTGCTGTAATGTAGCAGACATAAAAGAAAGCTACAACAAAGTTACTGTGACATTTAGAAACGTTTAAAMCCATGACTAGAGAGAGACTGTCAACGTATACAGCAAAGAGCTGCTGTTTTTATTAGTGTGTTCATGTTTAAGTTCTTACTCAGCACTGTCAATAAGCCATAAAATGTGCGCTCTTCCTATTTCCACTCAGCGCTACAACAAGCACTGCAGCAGTAATGAATGAGTAGGAAAGTGGATCGGCTTGCGTTGTTGTTAATATTAGCGGCTTGGGTCTTTTTTGATATCGAGAAATAGGAGTAACTACATGAATTTGTGCATTAGGCAGAAATAATGCGGTGCGACTCAAGTTTTGCCATCAGCTGGAAGACTGTCCCTTTTTGGTCAGTGTCGGTGGAGGAAAGAGAGAGTGGAGGGAGGTTGAGTGACGGACCCTCAGTCTGCTGCTCACTCCCTCCGCTGAAACTGACCATCAGATGCAGGCACCATCAGCCCAGTAAATAAAAATTAAAACTAATGATTAACGGATCTATTACCGGTGTGATCATATAGCCTACCTCAAATGTTTAAATATAATTCAAATATGGCCCAAGCAATTCATGCAAAGCCAATATGTGGTGATAATGTTTTGGGCCTATAGCTTACTGCACAAACCTCATTGCTACAGTACTGTTTTTAATTGGTTATTGTTGCATAGGCTTCCATTTTGTTAAGTAATGTAAAAAATATATATATTTTAAAAATCTGGGCATTAGATCTTGGCTTGTATTTTGACTCAGAAAATGATCTTGACTCAGAAAGGGTTGGTGACCACTGTTCTAGAGTTTACCCTGTTAACACTATCAACGTTTCCCTTTACTGTGGCAATTGTGATCGAATCAACGCAATATTAGCCACTTTCAATGCAACATACCGAAACAAAACGAACTATGCAAGAGAATTTGTTGTAGGTAGAACGCATCGGAGTAGGATTCTATTACATTGACACGTACTACTCAGCCCACACTCTTCACAGACCGGTGCTGCATAAACAATCAGATCTGCAGTTGGCCTAAATGCAAATAGACCATTGCCATATATGAATCTGTGSCATTTACTTTGAGTTGGACTGTGTTTACAGCATGAGCGGTCGTGAGTAGATGCGATTGTTTTGAGATCAAAGCGAGAGCTGCATGTAGCCGTGTGTGCACATTTTTTTCATATCCTTTGCTAGTTAGTGAGTTATTAGTTATAGATAATTTGTAGTTAGCAGTAGTGGAGTGATTGCTACCTACAAGAGCACAAAATCTGTACATTTCTAGATGTCTTTGAAAAGTGAGTCCAGTAAATAGTGTTGTATTTTGAGGCAGGCTTGAATAAGCTAAGTAGCCAATAGGCAGAGGGTAGCATAATTTGTCTGGTTCTCTGTAATGGTATGGGAATAATGCATTTTATTTTGTAAAGTTGTTTCTTGCATCCACGAACACGACATTTTCAGTCACCTCCTTGTCTGAAGGACAAGTGGATAAACACGTTTAATGTTAAGCCCTGCATGTTTTTTCCCCCAGAAGTATCATGGAATGTAGGTCTACATTGAAAACCTGTAGGCTGAATGATAGAACAGCTAGTTCCATGTTAAAATGTTTTGGGATGCATTTTCTCCATTGTTTTTGATGGTAGGACACTTGTAGTCAAATAGTCACACTAGGCTACTTGGCCACTGTTAAAACTGTAACTTAAAGCGGGTATAGCCTCAGTGTTCACAGTAAAATTTGCTCAGTGCCGAAAACAATTAGAGGGAACATTGGTCTTCACACCCATTAATCAGAGCACAAATAAAGCTTAGCAGTTAGAGCTGTTGCACTGTAGGCTATATATCGCTCTGGGAGAAAGCAAACCCCAAAATAATTTTCCACATCCTCATTCCGAGAGGCAGATTAAGCAGTAACACTGTTTGGATTCAGACGAGCGCCAGAGTGTGACTCCCCCCTCATATCTATCCCTATCTTTTCACTCTCACATACACATACTCCCATTTTCTCTCTCCATCTCACTGCCTCTCTCTCTCGCTCTTTGTTTCTCTCACAACACACTCATTCACTCCCTATCTCCCTCCCCCTCAGTGCGGTTCTGCTGCTCAGTCAGAAGCAGTCTCTGGAGGATCTGAGGCAGACTGTCCAGTTGCTGCGCTGCACCGAGGCCAAGCTGGGCGCCCAGAAGGACCTGCTCGACCACAAGATGCAGGAGAACGAGGGCAAGGAGCTGCCCCCCATGGTCAACTACGAGGACGATGCGCGCTCAGTCAACTCCATGGTGCGTCAGTGTTGTTGATTTGTTGTTGGTTTTCAATTGGGAAGAACTTACTTGTCTAGCCTGGAATCCAAGCTGATATGCGATGGTGAACCATGGTGAAACGGAGCATATCAGTGTGGATTTCAGGCTATTGTCACTCAGACACAGCTTTGTAATAAGAAGGAATGCAGCACTTTCCACTCAGACTGACCCACTGTATGAACTTCTGTCCTGTCTTAGACCGTTTTGTGTCGAGCCAAACTGTCGTCTTTGCCGTGTTATTTAAATGCATTCCCCAGAGAGATGCTGTATATCGTTATGAAAGCATCTATTGATTAAATAAAATACGCAGGTGTCGACTTTACACAAAAATGCTTACTCACGAGCCCATTCCCAACAGTGCAGAGTTAAAAAGTAAGASAAATATTTGCTAAATATAAAAGGAAATAGTAACACAATAAAAACAATAACAAGGCGTACCAGTACTGAGTCAATGTGCAGGGGTACGAGGTAATTGAGGTAATGCAGTATGTGGGTAGGGGTTAAAGTGACTAGGCAATCAGGATATATACGAAACAGAGTATCAGCAGCGTATGTGTAAGTGTGTCTGTGTGTGTATGGCGTCAATATGCATGTGTGTATGCAGTGTGTGTTGGAGTGTAGTGTGTGTGTGTGTGTGTGTGTGTGTGCGTAGAGTCTAGTGAGTGTGCAAGGGAGTCAGTGAAAACAATTAAGATACATAAATAATAGAGGGGGTGAATGTAAATTGTCCGGGCAGCCATTTGATTAACTGTTCAGTAGTCTTATGGCTTGGGGGTAGAAGCTGTTCAGCTGCCTTTTGGTCACAGATTCGGCGCTCCGGTACCGCTTGCAGAGAGCAGAATGAACAGCCTATGACTTTGGTGGCTGGAGTCTTCAACAGTTTTTAGGGCCTTCCTCTGATACCGCCTGGTATAGAGGTCCTGGATGGCAGGGAGTTCGGCCCCAGTGATGTACTGGGCCGTATGCACTACCCTCTGGAGCGCCTTGTGGTCGGATGCCGAGCAGTTTGCATACCAAGCGGTGATGCAGCCAGTCAAGATGTTCTCAATGGCGCAGCTGTAGAACTTCTTGAAGATCTGAGGGCCCATGCCAAATCTTTTGACGTGCCCTCTTAACGCCTGTGTTGGTGTGTTTGGACCATGGTAGGTCCTTAGTGATGTGGACACCAAGGAACTTGAAGCTCTCAACCCGCTCTACTACAGCCCCGTCGATCTGAATGGGGTCATGTTCGGCCCTCCGTTTCCTGTAAAACAGATTTCAGTGTTCCTGCATTATAATCACGGCCACTGGGAGCGCTGCCTCTGGATGAGCATTTCCTTCTTTGCTTATAGCCTTATACAACTCATTGAGTGTGGTCTTAGTGCCAGCATCGGTTTGTAATGGTAAATAGACAGCTACGAAAAATACAGGTGAAAACTCTTTCTAAATTGTATCGTCTACATTTAATAATTAGGTATTCTAACTCATCGCGCACCAGCTGTTGTTCATTTTTATTTATTTATAGGGGACAATGTACACATAATAAAGAGACACAAAACCACCAACCCTGATCTTACCGGACTCTGCCGTTCTGTCCTGCCGATGCATAGAAAAGCAAGCTAGATGTATATTATTCATGTCTTTGTTCAGCCACGACTCCCGAGAAGCATAGTATATTACAGTTCTTAACCTCTCTAGGGTATGTGGGATGCTAAAGTCCCACTTGGCCAAAAGCCAGTGCGCCAAATTCAAATAAATTACTATAGAAATCAATCTTTCATGAAATCACACATGGAAGACACCAAATTAAAGCTACACTTGTTGTGAATCCAGCCAACATGTCTGATTTCAAAAAGGATTTACGGCGAAAGCACACCAAACGATTATGTTAGGTCAGTACATAGCCACAGAAAAACACAGCCATTTTCCCAGCCAAAGATAGGAGTCACAAAAAGCAGAAATAGAGATAAAATGAATCACTAACCTTTGATGATGATCATCAGATGACACTCATAGGACATCATGTTACACAATACATGTATGTTTTGTTCGATAATGTGCATATTTATATCCACAAATCTCAGTTTACATTGGCGCCATGTTCAGAAATGCCTCCAAAATATCCGGAGAAATTGCAGAGAGCCACGTCAAATAACAGAAATACTCATCATAAACTTTGATGAAAGATACATGTTTTACATAGAATTAAAGATACACTTGTTCTTAATGCAACCGCTGTGTCAGATTTCGAAAAAGCAAACCATGCAATAATCTGAGACGGCGCTCAGATATAAACAACATTTCTCCGCCATGTTGGAGTCAACAGAAATACGAAATTACATCATAAATATACCCTTATCCTTTGATGAACTTCATCAAAATGCACTCCCAGGAATCCTAGTTCCACAATAAATTGTTGTTTTGTTCAATAATGTCCATAAATTATGTCCAAGTAGCTACTTTTGCTAGCACGTTTAGTACACGTCCAAACGCTCGCGCAGGTCCAGGCGAACGTCGGACGAAAACTTCAAAAAGTTATATTACAGGTCGAATAAACTTGTCAAACTAATTAGAGAATCAATCTTCTTATGATGTTGTTATCATAAATATTCAATAACGTTCCAACCGGAGAATTCCTTTGTGTCTACAGAAGTAATGGAACGCAAGGCGGTATCATGTAGAATGCGCGTGACCAGGAACTGGCTCTCTGCCAGACCACTGACTGAAACACCTCCCATCCGGCCCCACATCACAGTAGAGGCTTCATTCAACGTTCTACAGACTGTTGACATCTAGTGGAATGCGTAGGAAGTGCAAACAGATCCATATCTTACTGGGATTTGAATAGGCGATGAGTTGAAAATCAACCAGCCTCAGAATTCTCACTTCCTGTTTGGATTTTTTCTCTGGTTTTTGCCTGCCATATGAGTTCTGTTATACTCACAGACATCATTCAAACAGTTTTAGAAACTTCAGAGTGTTTTATATCCAATAGTAATAATAATATGCATATATTAGCATCTGGGACAGAGTAGGAGGCAGTTCACTCTGGGCACGCTATTCATCCAAAGTGAAAACGCTGCCCTCTATCCTAGAGAAGTTAATGTCCCATTGATAGGATAGTCTCAAACGGAGCTCGTCCAGTTTATTCTCCAGCGATGGCACATTTGCCAATAGAGCAAAGGGTAGAGGCGTCTTCGCCTTCTATGAGTGTCGGGGCCTGGTCTTTCGCCTCCGATTAATTGAAGTAGAAGTACTCGTCCAAATCGAGGTTAGTGTTCTGCTGTTCTGATGTCCAAAAGCTATTTTCGGTCATAGGAAACGATGGCGGAAACGTTATGTACAAAARAAAGTACACAAAATAGCTCAATTGGTCAGGAGCCTGTAAAATGGCCGCCATTCCCTCCAGCGCCATTCTATTAATAGTGTCTGCTGGATGATTTTGTAAGCCCTAGAGACTGGATTCCACATCACTGGGAATACAAATATGCATCTGTTGCTCATAGATACCTTTTGAAAATAAGTTGGGGATGTTGATCAGAAAACCAGCCAGTATCTGGTGGAACAACCATTTGCCTCGTGCTGCATGACGTAACTCCTTCACAAAGAGTTGACCCGGCTGTTGATTTTAGCATGTGGAATGTTGTCCCACTCCTTTTCAATGGCTGTGCAAAGTGGCTGGATATTGGTGGGAACTGGAACACGGCCGTAGGGTAGTCCCATGTTAAATTGCCTTCTTTATGCATAACCCGACGACCAGCTGTATTCTTTTTTTTCATCATTCTCTAAACATTTTGGTTATGCTTTGTTAGTCATTTTTAACATACAATTGAAGTCGGAAGTTTACATACACTTAGGTTGGAGTCATTAAAACACATTTTTCAACCACTCCACAAATTTCTTGTTAACAAACTATAGATTTGGCAAGTCGGTTAGGACATCTATTTTGTGCATGACACAAGTCATTTTTCCAACAATTGTTTACAGACAGATTATTTCACTGTACCATAATTCCAGTGGGTCAGAAGTTTACATACACTAAGTTGACTGTGCCTTTATACAGTTTGGAAAATTCCAGAAAATTATGTCATGGCTTTAGAAGCTTCTGATAGGCTAATTGACATCATTTGAGTCAATTTGAGGTGTACCTGTGGTTATATTTCGAGGCCTACCTTCAAACCCAGTGCATCTTTGCTTGACATCATGGGAAAATCAAAAGAAATCAGCCAAGACCTCAGAAAAAAATGGTAGACCTCCACAAGTCTGGTTCATCCTTGGGAGCAATTTCCAAACGCCTGAAGGTACCACGTTCATCTGTACAAAAATAGTACACAAGAATAAACACCATGGGACCACGCAGCCGTCATACCGCTCACGAAGGAGACGCGTTCTGTCTCCTGGAGATGAACTTACTTTGGTGTGAAAAGTGCAAATCAATCCCAGAACAACAGCAAAGGACCTTGTGAAGATGCTGGAGGAAACGGGCACAAAAGTTTCTATATCCACAGTAAAACGAGTCCTATATCGACATAACCTGAAAGGCCGCTCAGCAAGGAAGAAGCCACTGCTCCAACACCGCCATTAGAAAAGCCAGACTACGGTTTGCAACTGCACATGGGGACAAAGATCGTACTTTTTGGAGAAATGTCCTCTGTTCTGATGAAACAAAAATAGAACTGTTTGCCCATAATGACCATCATTATGTTTGGAGGAAAAAGGGGGATGCTTGCAAGCCGAAGAACACCATCTCAACCGTGAAGCACGGGGGTTGAAGCATCATTTTGTGGGGGTGCTTTGCTGCAGGAGGAACTGGTGCACTTCACAAAATAGATGGCATTATGAGGGAGGAAAATTATGTGGATATATTGAAGCAACATCTCAAGACATCAGTCAGGAAGTTAAAGCTTGGTAGCAAATGGGTCTTCCAAATGGACAATTACCCCAAGCATACTTGCAAGCAAAGTTGTGGCAAAATGGCTTACGGACAACAAAGTCAAGGTATTGGAGTGGCCATCACAAAGCCCTGACCTCAATCCTATAGAAAATTTGTGGGCAGAACTGAAAAATCATTTCGAGCAAGGAGGCCTACAAACCTGAATCAGTTACACCAGCTCTGTCAGGAGGAATGGGCCAAAATTCACCCAACTCATTGTCGGAAGCTTGTGGAAGGCTACCTGAAACGTTTGACCCAAGTTAAACAATTGAAAGGCAATGCTACCAAATACTAATTGAGTGTATGTAAACTTCTGACCCACTGGGAATGTGATGAAAGAAATAAAAGCTGAAATAGATCATTCTCAACTATTATTCTGACATTTCACAATCTTAAAATAAAGTGGTGATTCTAACTGATATAAGACAGGGAATTTTTACAAGGATTAAATGTCAGGAATTGTGAAACTAAGTTTAAATGTATTTGGCTAAGGTGTATGTAAACTTCCGACTTCAACTGTACTTCCATGTCGTCTTCATCAACAAACCACATACCTAAAAACACTTTCACTCTAAACATAAAAATGTTAGCGTGAACAAATAGACTGGCGCATGGAATGTACATCACGATTATTAGCCAAAGAACCGATTCCAACGGACTTTCCTCAATTGACTAACTAATCCTGCTTTGAAATTGCAGAAAAGACTGTTGCGTACCGTTTTGTTTGAACATTTAGTAGGAAAAAACCACCAAATTAAGTTTCATCAACTTCCGAAGGACCAGGTTAGATGAACCTCGTGGTTTCAGGCTATTACGCTGTGATTATGGAAAGCTGTACGCTTTCCATAATCTGGGAAAAAAAAGCTGGCTCCCCAGTGGGTGGGCCTATGCCTAGATGTGAAATCCATAGATTAGGGCCTAATGAATTGATTTCAATTGACTGATTTCCTTATATGAACTGTAACTTGGTAAAATTGTTCAAATTGTTGCGTGTGTGTGCTTAACAAGTCTCATAATAAGCTGCATTGACTCACTCTGTGTGCAATATAGTGTTTAACAGGATTTTTGAATGAGTACCTCATCTCTGTACCCCACACATACAATTATCTGTATCAGTCAAGCAGTGAAGTTCAAGCACAAAAACCAGGGAGGTAATCCAATTCCTCACAAAGAAGGACACCTCTTGGTAGATGGGTATATAATTTTTTTTTTTTTAAAGATAAGGAATATTACTTTGAGCATGGCGAATTTACTAATTGCACTTTGGATGGTGTATCAATACACCCAGTCACTAGATACAGGCGTCCTTCCTAACTCAGTTGCTGGAGAGGAAGGAAACTGCTCAATACTAACCTAATTGACAGAGTGAAAAGGACGCCTGTACAGAATAAAATTATTCTAAAATATTAATCCTTTTTGCAACAAGGCACTAAAGTAATAAGGCAAAAAATGTGGCAAAGCAATTAACTTTTGTGTCCTGAATACAAAGTGCTATGTTTTGGGGAAAATCCAGTACAACACATTACTGAGTACCACTCTCCATATTTTCAAGCATAGTTGTGGCTGCATCATATTATGGGTATGCTTGTAATCGTTAAGGACTGGGGAGTTTTTCCATAATAAAAGATATACGAAATGGAGCTGAGCACAGGCAAAATCGTAGAGGAAACCCTGGTTCAGTCTGCTTTCCACCAGACACTGGGAGATGAATTCACCTTTCAGCAGGACAATAAACTAAAACACAAGACCAAATGTACACTGGAATTGCTTACCAAGAAGACAGTGAGTGGCCGAGTTAGTTTTGACTTAAATCTGCTTGAAAATCTATGGCAAGACTTGAAAATGGTTACTCAGGAAGACGCATAGCCGTAATTTCTGCCAAAGGTGATGCTAACATGTATTGAATACTTATGTAAATGAGACATTTCTGTATTTCATTTTCAATCAATTTGCAAACATTTCAAAAAGCATGTTTTCACTTTGTTATTATCAAGTATTGTGTGAAGATGGGTGAGAGAAGTAACACAACAAAATGCGGAATAAGTCAAAGGGTATGAATACTTTCTGAAGGCACTGTATGTGTAGCATACTTGGACAACGGATCCCCACTTTTCCCATTCTCCCACGAATAGCCTAAGCCACAGGACTTATCGCAGGCTCATATTTCCCTACGTGGGAGCATTGCGAATCGTAGGTCGGGATTTTTGACCTGGTTAAATGTACATTGAACAACGCAGCTTTTTGGCATGTTTTGTTATTTCTGTTTAAGTAAGTTTGCTCTGTTTCAATGGGAAATACATTTTTGGTTTCCCCAATTTGTGGTTGTGGTCGAGGGGAATTCGTCTTTATCATGTGAATATGGTATCAGTTGATAGAACATTCCAAATTACCATGAAAATTATTACATCACAATACTCGGCAGCCATTGCGAGTGTACCTATGAGTTTACCAGTCAAATTGTCAGGGTTAGAGCTTCTATGACCGTTCTATTCATTCTGTGCATTGTCCTGTACATTTTCATTGTATAGTAGTAGGTCAGTATGCTTTTTGTTGTTGTTGGTCTTCTGCTGTCTCCAAGGACATATTCATTCAGACAACTGAAATGTTGGGGGTTTTTTCAACCTTTTTTCACTTTTCTCATCAAACCATCTGGGGAGATGAACTGTGACAGTGTGTCTGTGTGTCAATCAGGTTTCTGTTTAAAAGACGATGGTGTCATAGAAAACCAGTTCAGAATGAAAAACACTGATGTTGCGTACTAGTTTTCCATTTGCTTCGGTCATTTTAGTGAAATGGGAAACCTATTTCATTGACATTGAGATGTTTGACTTTGAATTGGGCAACGTATGAGCACAACATAAAAACCCTTGTGTTGACTGTATAGTATGTGAGATGATTTAGTGCTGTTGAGCCTCCTTTTGGCTTCAGCGCTCTCTGCAGATAGCTGGGTGAACAGAGGAGGGCAGTGTGAGCACATAGGGATCACTAACCCTCCCGAACATACAGTACTGTCAGGTTTACTATATTGGGCTTGTTCAATTGTTAATGATTCGACTGCTTATAAGTCTAACATATGTCTCTGTATTTTCAGGACAAAGGCAAAGACAAGATATCAAAGTTTGACACCTTGCGTCATTCCATCGCCGGTATCATCCGCTCTCCGAAATCTGTCCTTGGCTCATCATCTGTAGGTTCTGAAGTCTTTTATTTCAAAAATTGTTTTTAAAACCATTGTTTGTGTTGCCTTGTGTAGTGAGTGTGGAAAATATGTTGTGTATCGTACACGTTGCATTCAAGTGGTGAATTATCTGTTTTTATCATGTCAAGTCAACAATAAGTCCTTTTCTGAGTGGAGTGACACAGATCTTCTAGCTGTCTTGACTGACAATTGAAGAGTAATTCACAATTGATCCCTAACTGTCATTATCATATCATCATAATATCATATTTCATCATGTCATTTCATCGTACGTGTCCAGCAGTTTTTTGACGTGATCCCGACCAGTGAGAAGCCCCTGGGGGACCAGGAGTGGTACCACGGGGCCATCCCCAGGACCGAGGCCCAGGAGCTGCTCAAGCAGCAAGGCGACTTCCTGGTCCGGGAGAGCCATGGCAAGCCTGGCGAGTACGTCCTGTCTGTCTTCTCCGACGGACAACGGAGACACTTCATCATCCAGTTTGCAGACGTGAGTTCTATGTGTTCAGTTGTGAATAAAAGCTGTTTGTCTCCCTGCAGAGCAATTGGGTTTCAGCAGTATAAGAGACAAAAGATAAGGATGTCTTCGGGTATATTTGATGCGATGATGTGCGTCAGCCAATGATTACTTTGTGTCACGTATGCAGAGATACGAGTTTACAGGCAACTTGGTACGAACTGAAACTATTTGACAAGGAATTCTATGGTTCATTGATTCAGATGGCAGCTACTAGTAATGCTGCAAGTAATTGCTTGTGAAGTTGAATGGTTTCCGTCAACACGAAAGATGATGATTAGCAAAGCTTCCAACTCATCTTTTGAATTCGTTAATGACTAAGTGAGTAGCCTTGCAGTTAGTCTTCCCTGAGATTGGAGGATTGGGAGTTCGATCCCCAGCCGAGTCGTACCAAAATGGTACCCGATGCGTCTCTGCTTGGCACTCAGCATTACGGAGATGGGTTTGGGGGTAAGGCCCTGGGATAGACTAGCGTCCTGTCCAGGGGGTGTACTTGTACATCAAGCTGCTCCTATGAGCTGTTCTGGCTTTGCACAAGTCTTTCGTTTTTACTTACTTTCTGCTCTTTGCCTCCTCTTTGTCCGCAGAACCAGTATCGTTTTGAAGGCACTGGCTTCCCGACCATTCCTCAGTTAATTGAACACCATTACACCACAAAGCAAGTCATTACCAAGAAGTCAGGGGTGGTGCTTTTAAACCCAGTCGTCAAGGTAAAACATTTTCTCTCATACCCATGTTCATTCACCATGTGATGTAGATCAGAAGTCAATGGGAGTTCTCACAACAGGGATGGGAATGTAATTGTTGCAAAAGCCATCAAGCTGTCTTGAAGGCCTTTAATGGCACACTGTAAAACTCATTAATAGGGTCAGGTTGTCCAGAAGCGTTTGGTGTTAGGCTAATAGATGTTCAGAAATAAGCCCCATCAATTTCAGAATGATCATTCACATTACATTTGATGCTTCCAAAACAGGAAGAGGATAGCAAGCAACACCCACGTCTCAAGTCATTTTCAGCGACAACAGTGGTCTAGGCTCCATTGCTTATAACTAGGCACTGAGTTAAAGAGTAAAAAAACTATTAGTCCTAGTTATACCCTACAAATAGGGCCCCGACTCCTGGCCCTAAATCATGATATTAAAGGTTCTGAAGTTCTTATTTACATTTCATAAAGTTTTTGTCATTTAGCAGATGCTCTTATCCAGAGCGACTAACAGTAGCGAGCGCATACAATTTCATACTGGTCCCCCGTGGGAATCAAACCCACAACCCTGGCCGTCGCAAGCGCCACTCCCTACCAACTGAGTCACACGGGACCAGAATAAACATAAATCGGTTTTGTATTACTGCCATAGTGTTTTTGTACTCGGCTCTCATTTCAGTCAGTTTTCACCAGGTCTTTCATTTGAGATGCATTACTTTTTACAGGCTCTCTCACCGAGACTCATTATGTATACATCCACTATCTGCTGCTGACATCAGCATGAGTCGAAAGGAGGTTGATCCCTAGCTTTTCTGGTACTCGCGACTTTTAATTGATTGATTTTCCGATGTTCTGACATAGCGCATCATCTCAGCGTTATTTGATGTTTGGTTGTGCAGGTTTTGGCCATATCCTGAAATATAGTAAGAACCTGACATCAAGTAAATGTTTCAGTTTTAATAAGTAGTAATAAGTAATAAGTATTGTGCTGTGATCACAGTTAAACAACTTTCTGTAGGTTAAGTTCTAACTACACTTTTGCCACAATTTAATGAAACATATTCCAATTAGGCTTTTCAGTCCTCTACAATACCAGGCTGTTGTTCTGTATTAAATCACATTGATCACGATGTGCTCCAAAAGATTCCTTGGCTATTTTAGCCATTGGCGCTATTAACCTCTGGTTTCCTGACCTGTATGACATCTTTCACGGGCACATTTCTCATGTATAGGCTCGTAGTGCAAATGTGTTTTTAATATCCGCTATGTGCTGCAACTGGATCTAATACGCCTGATGTTTTCTCGATAGAGGGAAATAAGTCAACACTTTCAATAGCCAGGTTTAATCATAAAGAAGTCCTAGAGTCCTCCTAAGCTACCCGGTTGGTGTTGAACATAATGGGGTTTTAATTGCCCCAGCCATTACGAACACAGGGTTAATGGTTGTTGTCATTACTACTGTATTGGGTCTGCTGAAGCCTCCGAACACTAAGTGTTTTTAAATAGTCTTTCTGTGAGCACTTCATAGCAAAGCGGTGACATTTTACCGTTAGGCACCACATTGCACTTGGAAGATTTGATCATTATTTTATTCAATGAGACTGGCCATTGGAATGTGTTATGTTTAGCTGGGCCATTATTTTCTTGCTCCGTGGAAATGTTTTTTGAGGCGTCAAGGTTTTTGTGGCTGAAGTAATTGTTTCTCGGTTTATAGGAATTCTGATAATACAATAGTCAGTCAATGCTTTGTTACACAGTAGCATTTGTATGGTTTCGTTTGTATGTGTGTGTGTGTGTGTGTGTGTGTGTGTGCGTGTGTGTGTGGATGTTTTGTATTTGGTGTTTACATTGCCCGTGTTTTGTTCCATCTTTCGTAGGATAAAAAATGGATACTCAACCATGAGGATGTTATTCTTGGAGAGCTTCTTGGCAAAGTTAGTGGTTTTGGATATCCTCTTCATGTTCACCACATCTGTAGGACAGAGTTTTTTTTTGGTTGTTAAATTAATATATACTAAACAAACTTTTGTTACTGTATCTCTGTTTTTTTTCTTTGTTCTTAGGGCAACTTTGGTGAGGTATTCAAAGGAACATTGCGGGACAAGACTCCTGTGGCAGTCAAGACATGTAAAGAGGATCTTCCACAGGAGCTGAAGATCAAATTCCTATCAGAAGCCAGGTGAGAGGAGCACATGTCCTGCAATACAGTGGAGGAACATGTCTGCTATCAGTCGCAGGTCCCTTTTAAGCGCCTAGAAACATCTGTTCACTCATCTTTGACGTTATTTACCTGAACAAACTTTTAGTCTGGTGTTTTAGAGATCTGACAAATATGTAAATGTCTCGTACTGTCAAATGTTGCTGCTACAGGATCCTGAAGCAGTATGACCACGCGAACATTGTGAAGCTGATAGGCGTCTGCACACAACGGCAGCCTATTTACATTGTGATGGAGCTAGTGCCAGGTAAGTCCAGTAGCATACAGTACTGCCATACAGAAACAACTTGTCCCCCCCGAATGTTACAATTCTGAACATAGATTTTGATATCTTATTGGAAGGAGGGGACTTCTTGTCATTCCTCCGGAAGAAGAAGGAAGACCTGAAGACCAAACAGCTGGTGAAGTTTTCTTTAGATGCTGCTGCAGGAATGGCTTACCTCGAGCTCAAAAACTGCATCCACAGGTATTGGTTTACTGTTGTCAACATCAGTCTGTGGAATACTGTATGTAACATTATTCTGCATGGAGTATTCCAGCAAATAGCCCTATCTGTCTAACGTTCAAGAGATTGCCCATGCTTTGAACAGAATTTCACTTCAGCTGTTCTTATTTGTACTCATGGGTTCTATTAATTGCACAACATTTTATAGATGAAACCTCTTGCTCTAGCAGCAAGCCCACTCCATTTTCAAACCTAACTGAATTTAGACCCCATCAAATGTCTTCCCTCTAAATGCCATGACCCCCCCCCCCCCCCCCCCCCCCCCCCCCCCCCCCCCCCCCCCCCCCCCCCCCCTCGCCCCCCCCCCCCCCCCCCCCCCCCGCCCCCCCCCCCTTTAAAGTAAGATATGTGAGAGGACAACATGGATCTCTCGCTGCTTAACACGGTTTACAACACTATCAGCTTTGATAGTAACACCTTGAGCTCTGAGCCATATCTCTATTTCTCTATGCTGGCTAATTTGAGATTGTGTTTTCAGGTGAAAACTATTCCCACCAAGCCAGATAGTCGTAGCAAGAGAAAGTGAAGTGCTGCTGCTGCTGCAATCAGTCTTTCTCTTAGCACAGCGGGGCCATCAAATCATCTCCGGTGCATTGCTCTTACTTATCTCACCGGGACCAGTATCCCTGAGTGACAGTCTAATTTGTCCCAACTCTGCGGCTCAGTGCTGGCAGTCAGCAGAAACAGGAGAAGCTCTTTGTAAAATAAACTCAGCAAAAAAAGAAACATCCTCTCACTGTCAACTGCGTTTATTTTCAGCAAACTTAACATGTGTAAATATTTGTATGAACAGAACAAGATTCAACTACTGAGACATAAACTGAACAAGTTCCACAGACATGTGACTAACAGAAATTGAATAATGTGTCCCTGAACAAAGGGAGGAAGGTCAAAATCAAAAGTAACAGTCAGTATCTGGTGTGGCCACCAGCTGCATTAAGTACTGCAGTGCATCTCCTCATGGACTGCACCAGATTTGCCAGTTCTTGCTGTGAGATGTTACCCCACTCTTCCACCAAGGCACCTGCAAGTTCCCGGACATTTCTGGGGGGAATGGCCCTAGCCTTCACTCTCCGATCCAACAGGTCCCATACGTGCTCAATAGGATCCGGGCTCTTCGCTGGCTATGACAGAACACTGACATTCCTGTCTTGCAGGAAATCACGCACAGAACGAGCAGTATGGCTGGTGGCATTGTCATGCTGGAGTGTCATGTCAGGATGAGCCTTTCAATAAGGGTACCACATGAGGGAGGAGGATGTCTTCCCTGTAACTTACAGCGTTGAGATTGCCTGCAATGTCAACAAGCTCAGTCCGATGATGCCCCAGACCATGACGGACCCTCCACCTCCAAACCGATCCTGCTCCAGAGTACAGGCCTCGGTGTAACGCTCATTCCTTCGACGATAAACGCAAATCCGACCATCACCGCTGGTGAGACAAAACCACGTCTCGTCAGTGAAGAGCACTTTTTGCCAGTCCTGTCTGGTCCAGCGACGGTGGGTTTGTGCCCATGGGCGACGTTGTTGCCGGTGATGTCTGGTGAGGACCTGCCTTACAACAGGCCTACAAGCCCTCAGTCCAGCCTCTCTCAGCCTATTGCGGACAGTCTGAGCACTGATAGAGGGATTGTGTGTTCCTGGTGTAACTCGAGCAGTTTTTGTTGCCATCCTGTACCTGTCCCACAGGTGTGATGTTCGGATGTACCGATCCTGTGCAGGTGTTGTTACACGTGGTCTGCCACTGCGAGGACGATCAGCTGTCCGTCCTGTCTCCCTGTAGCACTGTCTTAGGCGTCTCACAGTACGGACATTGCAAGTTATTGCCCTGGCCACAACTCCAGTCCTCATGCCTCCTTGCATCATGCCTAAGGCACGTTCACGCAGATGAGCAGGGACCCTGGGCATCTTTCTTTTGGTGTTTTTCAGAGTCAGTAGAAAGGCCTCTTTAGTGTTCTAAGTTTTCATAACTGTGACCTTAATTGCCTACCGTCTGTAAGCTGTTAGTGTCTTAACGACCATTCCACAGGTGCATATTCATTAATTGTTCATGGTTCATTGAACAAGCATGGGAAACAGTGTTTAAACCCTTTTACAATGAAGATCTGTGAAGTTATTTGGATTTTTACAAATTATCTTTGAAAGACCGGGTCCTACAAAAGGGACGTTTCTTTTTTTGCTGAGTTTATATTGAGTAGCTGTGGAATTGAAACGGGAGGGATACAGGGCTCGATTTGTACGTGGTCGCGCGCACACACACGTATGTGCACACACTCTTGCGCATACTTACACACAAGCCTGTGATTTGTGTATACACACACACACACACACACACACACACACACACACACACACAAATACATACGATGGTACAGGGTCATCCCGTCCACCTCCAGCAGGGCCCAAACAATCTGGCGGATGAGTTTTCTCTCTGTAGAATATAAATGTTCACATCATCGACAGTATGGTGACCTTTGACCTACATGTACAGTAGTAGTTGAGATCCCCGTCTATCCCGACTCATGTACATGTGTTTTAGGTGTCCTGATTTGCCTACTATTTAAGTCATTTATTTAATGGCCCATTTGTTAATATGAACATTAAAATGATGGTTATTCATATGGCTAGCATCTGTCACGATAAGCAGGCTCTACCACTACATCCTTTCACTTTGTTCTGTAAACATTCTACTCTAGCTACTACACCCAATGTGTCTGTGCGTGTGCGTGCGTGCGCATAAATTGCTTGTTTGATGGGGATGTTGGGGCGGGCAGAAAAATAACGGTGAGAACGGCTATCTAGCTGAGCGGTCAGACGCTATGTTGCCAGTCTTGTCATGGTATAGAAACTATTGACTAATACTTCTCTGAGAGCAATGGTTTCAGTTGAAATGCCTGTTAAAGGTTGTGGTCATGAGTGACTTGTTTGTTCACAAAACGTTAATATCCAAACAAAGGCCTACTGTTTGTGTTGTTGTTGTATTTAGAACCCACCACAGCCCATCTTTTGTCTACACTCTTTTTGTCTACACTCTTTTTGTCTACACTCTCTTTTTTTCTACACTCTTTTTTTTTTGTCTACCCCCCCCGTGATCTGAGGAAGATGGAGTGAAAGTGGAGGTAAAGTGATATTGTCCCTCCGTCTGTCTCCCACAGGGATCTGGCTGCCAGGAACTGTCTGGTGGGAGAGAGCAACCTGCTGAAGATCAGCGACTTTGGGATGTCGAGACAAGAGGACGATGGGATCTACTCGTCGTCCGGCCTCAAACAGATCCCCATCAAGTGGACGGCTCCAGAGGCATTAAATTATGGTAATTTAATGCCAGAGGCTTTACTTTTCACCAATTTCGTTATCAAACCTCCAAATATATTTGTCATTATGTGCTTAACACTAGCCTAACCCCAAAACACTGGCCTAACCCAGCAAAATGCAACTACAGTAGTTGGTATTTAGGGAAGAAAGCTCTTAATTGTGTTTTTTTGGAGTATATGATTTGAAGTCTGCAGAAGGTAGCATAGCTTTTTGATGACACAACATCCTCAACATGTCACCACATTTCTTCTCCAATACATGGTGGCTGAGAGTGTTGTTGTTGTCCCAGGGAGATACAGCTCGGAGAGTGACGTGTGGAGCTATGGGATCCTCCTATGGGAAACGTTTAGTCTCGGAGTGTGTCCTTACCCTGGGATGACCAACCAGCAGGCCAGAGAGCAAGTGGAGAAAGGTAAGAAGACGTCCCTCCAAGGGTTCAGAGTGTCGTCTTGATTTCCTTGTCTGACAGAATATCTGTGTTAGCTTGGTGGCCGGATCCGTTTGTGCTTTAGCCAACTCCTCTGTTGTTGATTTCTTTAGGCCAGTGGCCAGAGGAGTATGTGCTCCAGTAATTTGTTGACAAGATCGTTTAACCGATTGTATCTTATGATTTTGCCTGTTTTTAGAGATTTCGGACACCACATATGACCATTAGTGGTCTGATGAAGGCATTTCTGACTGGTAACGGTCTTTAAGAATGAAAGAACGGTGTACTAATTAGGTATAAAACTGAAGGTAATGAGAGAACTCAAAAGACAACGCCACCATAATTATGCATTGACCATTGAGTGAGTTATCTGTGTTCTCTTTCATTGGATTTGGCCTTAGAGCCAATTACTTGAAAAACTACAAGTAGTCGTGAAGAGAACCGCATTGGTTGGTAATGTGTTTTCCAACCTTATACCCCTGATTATCCTGCCTCAATCCATCCTAGGAAATTCACTCAAATTGTGTGTGTGTCTGTCTGTCTTTCACCCCCATCTTAGGCTACAGAATGTCCTGTCCACAAAAGTGCCCTGATGAGGTTTACAAAGTCATGCAGAAGTGCTGGGAGTACAAGCCTGAAAACCGGCCAAAGTTTGCCGACCTTCAGAAAGAACTGGCCTCGGTCAAGAAAAAATAGCACCCAGGTAGGGGAAGGGGGACCAAGTCATGCATCACCTCCAGGGAATCATCCCCTTACAACCACAGAACGTTACGTCCTTGATGCTACTTGTCGTGATTGTATTTACGGTTTATACTTTGTCACAAAATCACTGTGTTATTTGCCTATGCAACTGTTTTGAGCCATTATCAAGGAGAGAGGTCTCTGCTTAGCTTGGATCATTGTCAAAATACGACCGTATTTCTTTTTGAACCTGGTGCTCTTTTATTCCTGTTCCTTTCTTTCACCTCTTACTGAACCTCAGTAAACGTCAGGTATTTTGGAGCAAAACCATGCAAACATGGAAAGATGATGTGTGTGATACGTAAAACGATGCTCCGTTGAACATACAGTGAGCTCAAACCGTACTGGGACAGTGACAAATGATACAAATGCTATTTGTGCATCCTTATTCACAATTCATTCAGGATTATCTGTAATCATGGTAGCATCCACATTAATACAGAAGTGTTTAGAAGCAAATGATATTCATATTTACAGTAAAAGCGATTCCAAAATGGCGCAATACATTATTTACCATTCATTTCTATTGGGCCTAAAATAATCTGAAACACAACCAAATTTAACAGCAAATGTGTCCACAAACTTGATGTAGTCATTGTGTGCTATGAATATGGGACCAAAGACATACGTTTTTACTATTTTAATACAAATAAGTGAATTTGTCTTAATTCTTTTGGTGCCTTAAAATGGGGTGACTATGTACAAAGAGTGCTGTAATTTCTGAACGATTCTCTGTTTGGATAAAAAAAATACCCTCAAATTAAAGCTGACAGTCTGCACTTTAACCTCATAGTTATTGTATCATTTTACATCCAAAGTGCAGGAGTACAGAGCCAAAACAACAACAACCGTGTCACTGTCCCAATACTTTTGAAGCTCACTGTATGACTTCTGCTGTTTTGCTATTGCTCATCATTCATTCATAGCCACAATAATGAACATTTTCCAAAAGTTTATTTATAATTTTTTTTAGGGGCCCCGAGTTTGGTCCTGTTAAGGTAGGATGGTTTATGAGGACGTGAAAAAGGTTTCTGGGGCTCCGTGTAGCTGTGCAACCTCCAAAACAGACTGATAAGGTAGATGCACTCTGTAGCTCATTTCAGTCTTTAGACAGATTGCGTATGAGAACCTGTTGTTCTCTTTACCAGCAGATCATACCTCGGGGTTATTATTGTATGTCTCAAGCTTGACTTTTCGACTTTCCAGGAAGAAAAATACTTCTAGCTGAAAGTCTTGTTTGTGACGATTTTGAGATCAGCTACAGTGTCTTTCCAAAGATCAAGTATTCTCTTCACTCACACCATTCAATCTAGGAAACCTTTTAAGTGTAACATACAAGGATTAGTGCAATTTGTTACACCATTTTCCTATAATTATTCAGGCTATAAAATGCAGAAATATTGCAATAATACTGCCTTAATTATAAAGTGAATGAACTTCTAAGTTGTGTATTTGTAATTAATACAATTTGACTTTGAATGATTTAATTTAAGACCCTCCAGATTGCTGCCTCATTTCTAAGTATTGGTCAGTTGTTACAACCTCACTACTTTTGTATGATCTGAGAATTAGAATGTATCATAACTGTACTATCTGACGTGAAATGTGACATTTTCGCATTTCGTGTCAAAAACAGTCCGCTGTTACATTAGCCATGACAGTTTTAAGGAACTCCAGTTTTCAGGCATTCATATGTTGTGGTATTTTCTACTTCAGACAATTATTTTTGTGAAACACAATTGTAAATCGTTGATAGACATTGCATTCAGTAATGAACAGTGAACTAGTTTTCATTCAGTATACTTAGGGCCAGGAGTTTTATCTGACCATGCGTCATGACCAGGATAAAACTCTGGGACCTAGGGCTGGAATCAATCTGTATCGCGATTCGCGGAAGATCCGCAGTATGGCGTGATTGAAATGAAAGATAATTTTAATTGAGCCGACCAATGCAGTGTTTACCGGGAACGTTGCCTTTTAAATTTAAATCGTGCTTTACCGTGAATTTTCCGCAACACGGATTGAATTGAGCCCCTAGGCCTAGTCAATAACTAGGGGCTACAGTTTTTCCTGACCAGGAAATTCTCCTGGCTCTATAGTGAATTAGCTATTCCAGTCGCTTCTGTATTCGGGTCATTCCTCTAAGGCTGCCATGTCTCCATGTAGCCAAGCTCCTTGCCATTTTGTGCTGACAGTCCAGATGTGTCTTTAAAAGCATCTTCTTTGAATTAAACACATCACATCCATCCATCAGTTTCACTTGTCTTTCGAATTTTACAATCAAACATTCCTCTTCCTGTATTTTGTAAATGCTATAACCTTTTTCTACATTTTGTTTTTCGAATACTAATCTGAAAAAATGCAATCGTGCAAATGTAGGTCACTCTTTATCGGTGTGTAGCTCTATAGGATTATTTCTTCGATAAAGAAAACATTGTCTATGTTTTGCGTCTCTATCTGCATGATTGTTTGTACATTTTTAGTATGTATAAAAGATATTTGGAAAGATCCTCCTATTTCCTATCCTGTGTATACAATGTCAAACTGTCATGACCTCATCCGTTGTCTCTCAAATTACATCATATTCCCCATAGTGCACTTATATGTGAAAGGTAGTGCACTACATGGTAAATAGGTTGTCATTTGAGACTGGAGTAACAGTTATTGAGTGGTTTCTCCAGTCAAATTACCTCCAGATTGTTTTTCTTGCATTCCAGACGACCTAGTTACAGCTTTAGTTCTAAACACCAAACCATTGATTTGTACGTATATTTTTTATTAACATTGTCTTCAATAACAAAAAGGTGTAGAATGAATGGGTGCCTACATCTTAACTACTGGTTGATGAGCACAATATATTTCTGTTTAAACAAATTTAAGGCATACACCTTTTGTAGTAACCCTTTTATTTATTTGAGACACTAAAATAGTATTCTTAGCATTTTGTATCAATTTCAGTCTAAGATATTTGCCAGTGTTTTTATAGAATTTGTTCTATGGTTTAATTTGTTTTCTATTTTTATTCTCATGCAAAGTGACCAAGTCTAGATTTTGCCATGGGTAGTTGGAGATTCACCTCTACGCTACTGGCCAATGCATGATATGCAAACCATTATTACATCTGTGGTGAATGGAATTGTATTTTCTTTTGTTACTCATGTTTTTTTAGTGACTGTAATTCTGCTTCACAATTCAATGTGACTGTCTTGTGCTGTATCATCGTTTATTTACTCCAAGGCCAACTTTACAGCGTTCGAAAGTATGCGCCTTATTGAGCGCTTTTCCTAAGGTATATTGCTAATATTTGAGTCTGTGTCAGACTAATTTAAAGAGCTGGGATATTTATTGCCACAATAGAGACCTTTATATATTTTGATTGCACTTTTGGCCATGTTAAAGACACTATCAGAAAAGGGCACACTAGTACTGTTGTGTTAATTGTTTCGCTCAACATGTTTCCCTTTTAATAAAGACCATATCTAAAGTAAAAAGTGGACAATGCACTGGATTTAAGTGATCAAATTAATGTTACACGGTTACCCCACTTCAGAGTAAGAATTGAAAAATGTCCTTAACTGTATATTCCCCTTGTTAATGATCAAATCTCATGTCATGTTTTTTTTATACTGTGTACTTGCAATAAATCTTTTTTGGCTCTTTGAATCTCAAGTGTTATCTGTTTGGGGAGGTGCAGAGATGAATTTAAATCCATTTTCAGAATACAAATATCTGATCCTCATTCAACAGGCAACCAGAGGCTTGCGATGGTGTAGTGCCTAATCTTTCCCTCGTATGAATGGCTTCTATACAAACTGAGTAAGGAAGTTATGAATTTGATAGAGTTCTTGAAGACAAAGCCTTACCCACACTACAGCCTTTATTGAACACGGGAAACAAAATGATTTAGAAAATGAGTACAATAAGGTGCATAATAAGCAGTGCTTTCATCTGTATAAAAAAAAAAAAGTGCATGTAAAATGCGTTAACAAAAATCTGGGCTAAACAAATTGCAATTTCCTATCCTTCATTAAAACATACATTCATAACAAAAACTTGATTACACAGATAATATTTTCTCAGAAAATAAGCCTGAACTGTCACTCAGACATGGAACTTACATGTGCAGAACTAAATAAACCTCATGACGTGCTAAAATGCGGAGAGGCAGTGACAGAAAAAGTAATTCTTTTAATTTAAGCGTTAGAGGCCTCTTGTGGATTCACCGCGTTCCGGCTGCGCTGTGATTGGACGGAGGGATGTACTGGTCCGACACAAACGAGGTGGGTGCAGGGGTCTCCGCGACAACCGGCAACAGGACGTGACGACAGACAGGGCAAGTCCCAGACTAGAGAGAAGATACCATAAGTCAATATAAACAATCACAAAAGACATTGACACAGGCCAGGTGCTAGACTGATGCCACCATCATTTAAATTACATGCAAATGATCATGTACATGAAAGGTTAGTCTTCAAAATAAGTAATTATCCACACACCTTCTGGAGCCAGAGAGTCACGCAGATCTTGTGGAACATGTGGTGGCACGGCAACTGGGTTGCAATCTCATCTTTGACGTACTCACAACAGCAGATGGCACAGCACTGTTCCTGCCCTAGAGAGAGAGGGGGACAGAAAGGCAAGGATAAAGATTGAGGGATGCATAGAGAAAAGGACAAATGATATAAAAAAGAGACGCCGAGAAAGGCCCAGTCATACTGACACGGAGACACACAGGAAGTACTAATTGTAAGTGTCAGAGAACGGCGCGGCGCCATCTATCACTTCATGTTCTACAGCCCCAGCCTCAACCACACTGTTCTGTATTCACAGCCCCAAGCATTCACGTTCCATCAGGCTCGAATCGCTAGATCCACGTGCACACAGATGGAACTGTACGCTCCGACACATGGCGTGACGAATGGCGGCCATCTTGCCTCAACGCCTGCATGCCGTGATTTATTCCCGAGGACGCCTGGCGTGTCATAAACTTGACGCGGCGCCAGTGCATGAAAATGTTCTTTCCCCCTCTCTCACATTTACATTATGTGCCTATGACTCATATTATGCATCGCTTTACAGTTATTTCCTATCGTGGCATCACATCGGCTCTGTAACAGCAGGATATTGTCATACGGAACGCGTTGAGATTGTGAAACCCCTCTTTTTTTTATGATCCATTTTCTGGCAGAGTTAGCAGACTAATAAACAGAGCTTTAAGTCTATACCACCATGTGGCCAAGAGTATGTGGATATCTGCTCGTCAAAGATCTCGTTCCAAAATCATGGGCATTAATATGGAGTTGCTCCCGCCTTTGCTGCTATAACAGCATCCACTTTTCTGGGAAGGCTTTCCACTAGATGTTGGAACATTGCTGCAGAGACTTGCATTAGTAAGGTCGGACACGGATGTTGGGCGATTAGGCCTAACTCGCAGTCGGCGTTCCAATTCATCCCAAAGGTGTTCGATGGGGTTGAGGTCAGGGCTGAGGTCAAGTTCTTCACACCGATTGACAAACCATTTCTGTATGGACCTCGCTTTGTTCACGAGGGCATTGTCATGCTGAAATAGGAAGGGCCTTCCCCAATCAGTTGCCACAAAGTTGGAAGCACAGAATCGTCTAGAATGTCATTGAATGCTGTAGCGTTAAGATTTCCCTTCACTGGAACTAAGGGGCCTGAACCATGAAAAACAGCCCCAGACCATTATTTCTCCACCAAACTGGCACTATGCATTGGGGCAGGTAGCATTCTAATGGCATCCGCCAAACTGCAAATGGTAGAGCGTGATTCATCACTCCAGAGAACGTGTTTCCACTGCTCCAGAGTCCAATGGCGGCGAGCTTTACACCACTCCAGCCGACGCTTGACATTGCACATGGTGATCTTAGGCTGCTCAGCCATGGAAACCCATTTCATGAAGCTCCCAATGAGATTGCATTGCTGTGTGCTCGATTCTATACACCTATACCAACGGGTGTGGCTGAAATAGCAGAATCCACAAATTTGAAGGTGTCTATATACTATATATATATATATAGTATATTAGTAGCTCATTTCTTTCAGACAGTTAGTCTGGACTGGACTGCTGGTTGGCTAATGGTAAAACTGACTAAATACCGAGGTTGGGGATTTACAGAGTGGATAGTCCCACTAATTAGGCTACATGTTTTATTTTTATTCTGATATAAAAAGGCACTCATCATGTTGGTATTAAGCACTGCATTACCTAGGTCTATTACAGTAATTAGTGCATGCCAAATTAAAATAACTAATCTTACTCGTTCCACCACTGAAAATATGGCTTTGCTTGAGCCTTTTCAAAGGTCATTCTGAATTTCAACATTGACCAATGAATGGAATTCTTTACAGTATTGCACATTTAGCCATATTTAGCTACTTACACCCACAATGAGTGACAATCTCCATTTTCCCCCAATGCAAAGTGGGCAATTGCACACATTAACAATACAGCCATTTCAAAAAGGAGCGAAGGGAAGAGCTAGTCTGTTAGGACAAGATGTGGTCCTACCACTGTGGTCTTCTAGCACTGTGAACTTACCACTGTGGACCTCCAATATGGTGATCTGAGGCAGACACTCGATGATCTGTTCTGTTGCAGGAGGGTGAGCCTGCTCCACGTCGATGGACAGAGACTCAAGGTGGGCTAAAGCCGCCTGTGAACCAAACAGAAGAACATCAGGTGCCAACGTCCCTACGTGGTAGCTACAACGAACCGTGGTAGTTACAACAAAATGATAGTGTAGGTAGTTACACATTTTTAGGAATGTGTCTTGACGTTGTACAAGACCGCAACACGGTCTGTCAACATAGGATGGCACCATCTTGAAAAGCACATTTGAAACAAACCTTTTAGAGATGGAATGGTGTTTAACAAATATGGTCCTAAGATGCTTCCGTCTGCACTTATGCTTTAAGTGACTCGTGTCATTGTAGGCAAGGCAAACCAGTTATCATGATTTCTGAATTATCAAAATAAATAAAATCACAGCACATTTTGACTCATTCAGCAGTTTTTACTTGATTAAGTAGAATACTATTGGAAATGAATGCTGAGTTCCATTCATATTCCTGAAACAAGTTGAAAATGATGCCATTCTGCTTCCTGTTGACAAGAACTTTTGATAAATAGCCCAAAGTCAAAACACTGTTTTGAAGTGTCCAAATCAATAGTCAGTCAATACGCAGAAACAGTTTGTGATATATTGAAAACCTAAAACATAAAATGTACAACCTAAACATACGTGTGCAACAACAGTAATCATATGACTTGTATTTTATTAAAACTAGCACCATAAACTGCATATGCAAGTTGATAAGTGGCAATAAATCACTCATATCGATTAGGGGGGGGAAATCAGATTGTATGCACTGTTGAAACTAACCCCACCCCCCCAAAAAATGGAAACTGGAGATATTTTTTACATCACTGGTTAGAGAACAACCTGCAGAAGACTGTCTGCTACATTTTAAAGTGTTCGATTGATAAGGGTGTCGTGGAAAAATTAAGGGAAACACTGTTTTGTCGATTACTCGTATCGATATCACATTGAAATCAATAGAGCGAGTGGGGCGGGGAAATCAGGTTGCACGTCCTGTAAAAACTAGCACAGCTCAAAAAAAACAGTATACATCACTGGTAGAGGACAACTTCTAGAAGACAGCCAGCTGAACTGATGCCAATGCGGTAAGTGTAATGCAACAGTTTTGTTAAATCGCTCATATCGAAATCAATAGAACGGGGGCAAAACGTTTGGGTTGTGTCCGCTGTTTAAACATACATTATACAAAGACCACACGGAAACTTGGAATGATTGGTTAGATTATCATTCGTAGAAGGCTACTATCTATATTTTGGAATTGCAGACGTACATTTTGGAAGGCTGCCATCACAGAAAATGGAACAAACCACTTTCAATGAAACACGACCCGCTATAGGATATCAACAGTGACAACTGTTGGCTGCTATTTCAGTGATAGTTTGTCAAATCCGTGTATTGTGTATCTTTTATAGAGAGGCCGCCCAGAATTGTTCTCTAGTCTGTCCTTTTGAATTAGAAAATGACCAATCTAAAAAAAAAAAATGTTTTAAAAAAAGGTACAAAATCAAAGATATTGATCTGTTTTAAGCAATCCATCTTAATTCACCATGATGATTAAACTTTTATACTTACAAAAATAATGTGTAATTCCCCCCAATTCGATGTGTTCAAAACATGAACTTGTCTAATGTAGTAACACATATTGTCCAAATCAAGGAAAGTAGCATAACATAAAATAATTCAATATGGCAAAAAATAATTCCATATTTCATTTTAAGATGATAGTAAATGAAGCAAACTTGCAAAATGTTACAGTAACCATATATACTGTATTTTCACCATTTAGAGATGATCATTAAAACATATATCTTATGCACAATTTAACCAGGTGCTCTAGAACGAGGTCCCATAGTGACTACGCAGCAGTGCATTCGCTGTCCCTTGAGTCTAGGACTTGGGCCTTACCTCCATAGCTTGGGCAAGGCGCTCTTCAAGAGCCATGTATGTGAGGAGCTGAGGATCCACATAGGAAATAGCCTGGGCCATCCCAAAGCCCTCTCCAAAGTCATCAAGTAACCTAAGATGAAGCAAAACAAATTGCATTTAATTATGTCGAATTTTCTCATAACAATAGCATACCATGTCAATTTTTCCTGGTCAGTTCACATGGTCAGAGAAAACTCCTGGCTTTACATACATCTTACATTTAGGAAGTGAAACTACCATGTTGTAAAAGTCAACAAAGTACAGGCAAACCTCCGGGAAACAAAGGATCCATTTTCTATGATGAGATTTTCAAGAAATTCGAGATGCATTGCTTCTCGACAGACATGATTGTAATTCAAACTTGAGAAATTCTCAGGTCTTGAACACTACCTATCGAGGAGGCGCAAGACACTCGCTGGACAGTTGCCCCCCTCTAAGCAGGGCAGTATTAACAGAATTGTCTAGCTGTGCCCAACATTCAAACAGTAAAAATACTAATAGCATAGCAATGTTTTTGAAACAGCTGAAATGTATATAGACATTATCACTATATTTGAGACTTCTTTTCAGTGGCAACCCGTCGTTCAGGGCAGGTGGGGCAGAGAAATTAGAGATAAAATGTATCGGTGCTCATCGGCCATTACAAGTTAGTAGTCAAGAATTCAACAATGAGTAGTTTGGAAGGAAGCTAACTGTAAGCGTTGCAACGCAATCACTAGCCTGCTATTCAATGGAGAGGGTTTGTGGTCCAAGTCTTGGTTTAAGTGTCTCTTTTCAAAGATTAAAAAGTATAAACATTCGACACCATGGGCCAGAAAAGGTTGAATACATTGACCATGCTGTCAATCCAGCATGACTTCCGCCGCATTCAAAACAACTGGAAACTCGTAAATCTCAGACTTCAGTGAGTTTAAGACAAAAAAAGAAAAGAAAAGCCCAGCCTGGGAAAAATACGCTTTAAAACAGTCAACCAACTCGGAATTCCAAGTCGGGAACTCGGGCCTCTTTCTAGAGCTCCGACCAGAAGATCACTGACGTCATGATTCGACCTTGTTTTTCCCCCTGATTTCCCAGTTGTTTTGAAAACACCATGAATCCAGAGAATGCCAGACTTTGATGACACAATTTTCCCACAAGAAGGACCGCCACGCCACCTTCCTGTTCAAGTGAGCACAGCAAGGTGAGTCCAAAAATGTCTTATATGCTGCTGCATAAAATTATGTAATATGCCAGGGAGATGTGTACTGTAGTGTACTTCGCTCATTAATGTCTTAATCGAAATTACGGATTGCCTCTTATCCGCTCTTATGACATAGTTGGTACAGATCAATTTTCAGTAGAAACCACATTTTAAAAAGGCAGTAAATGAGGCTGAATGAACTGTTTTGCTGCCAGACAAGGCTCCGCTGATGTAGTAGTGGTAAGGATTAACTCCATAGTGCTGAAAATAAAGCTTGGCGGTTGGGACAGCTTTATGTAGGCCCTAAAAGTTTGTGGGCACGGTTTGTCACCGTTATTTTGCAATGAATGTATTGTTTAGTGTTGTGTTGCGGCTTTGCTGGCATTTTTATTTTATTTAATTAGGCAAGTCAGTTGAAAACAAATTCTTATTTACAATGACCGCCTATTCCGGCCAAACTCGGACGATGCTGGGCCAATTGTGCGCTGCCCTATGGGTCTCCCAATCACGGCCGGCTGTGATACAGCCTGGAATCGAACCTGGGTCTGTAGTGACGCCTCTAGCACTGAGATGCAGGGCCTTAGACCGCAGCGCCATTCAGGAGCCCACAGAATTCAGGACGGCCCATGTTCTGAATTCTGTCGCTGTACATTTCAAAATGTGTTGAACAAATAGCATGAATCTAAAACATGTTGGGGAGTTTGCCCCACCAAGATTTACATGCTAAAAATCGCCACTGCTTGTTTTATTGAGTTTTCACCTGAGCCTGTTACATTCTGAAATTGCCGCCGTATCTTTAAGGGACGCTCAACAGTGTTCCCCCACTGGCTGCTCTGAGCCACCGCCCAGGCAAGAACCCACCAGGGGAATTATCAACATTCTCAGTCACAATTTTGCATTTACCTCATAAAATAACTTTCACAATATTGATTAAATAAAGCTGGGTTTGTTCTCAGGTATCTTTAATACGCTGAAACCGTACATGTATATTTGTATGAGAGGGGTAATGCTAACATTGCTAGCTAGCAGTGTTATTGTCTTGCAAGCTACATTTAGCTAACACTTGTACAAACGAGAAATGTTTTACTTTCATTGTCTGCACATTATTCAAGGCTGTAATATGGTTTGGTAGCATTATTAATGTGAACCCAATATGTTTTAGAGGAAAAGTTGCTCACGTCGTTGAATAGTTTGCAAGCTTACTGCCAGCCACAACCAAAGGTTAGGCAAGGATGTAATGGAAATTGAAAAGTGTGTACATATTATGTAAATTAGACACTCGTCAAGCTGCCTCCCTTTAAATGTTCGTCAATGAGAATAGCTTCTAAACACAAAAGCCTTAAATTATACACTCAGTGTAGAAAACATTAGGAACACCTTCCTAATATTGACCTCAGAACAGCCTCAATTCGTCGGGGCATGAACTCTACAAGGTGTCGAGAGAGTCATGTTGAGTCCAATGCTTCCCACAGTTGTGTCAAGCAGGCTGGATGTCCTTTGGGTGGGGGACCATTCTTGATACACACGGGAAACTTGAGCGTGAAAAACCCAGCAGCGTTGCAGTTCTTGACACACTCAAACCGGTGCGCCTGGCACTTACTACCATACCCGTTCAAAAAGGCACTGACATTTTCCGTCTTTCCCATTCACCCTCAATGGGCCACATGCACAATCAATGTCTCAAGGCTTAAAACCCTTCTTTAACCCGTCTCCTCCCTTTCATCTACACTGATGGAAGTGAACGTAACATCAATAAGGGATCATAGCTTTCACCTGGAAAGTCTGTCATGGAAGGTGTTCCTAATGTTTTGGACACTCAGTGCATCTCTCACAACGTGGAGTAAAAAGCTTCCTGTTTCCCCACCTCCACTCGGCGTCCAGGTCCTCGCTCACGCTGGAGTCATCCTCCAGGTTGTTGTTCCCGTCCAGGATGAAGAGGCCCGGGTGGACAAAGTGACTCATGCCATCGGGGTCTTCGTCACTACTGCTGCCCGTCTCTCCGTTGTACATCAACCAAGGAATCTCCCCCTCCTCCAGAGGTGTAGGCTCCCTGCACACACACACACACACACACACACACACACACACACACTATGTTCATTGGGCACCAGACAGAAGAAAACAGACTGAAACAGGGAGGAACTTGTCCAATAAGGAACATTGATTTTCGTTGTGGCCGACCAAGTTTTCACCTTGCAACTGAAAATAAAAGTGTATGTACTGGACAATGTAGGCTATGCAGCTCGCCATTTATCAAGTTACACACATATGCAAACAAGCCAGAGCTACTGTACATCTTAGCTACTTAACTCATCAAAATCAATATCCACGGGAATGATTCAGCCTGCCTCGACTGATTTAATGGAAGACCTTGCTTGGACAGTGTGCTGCTGTGGCACTTAGCTTAATCGTCATTCCAGTCCACACCCTGGTTCAACATCGCAGCAGTAACACATGGAGGTGTGCATCTGAGGGCTGGCTGTGCTTACCAATGACATTCTATAGACATACAGTTGACTGACGAATGCAAAGTCTAAGTGCAGTGGTCCCCAGTCTCAATTTGAATAGTTTCTATTTAACTACTCATGTCTGCCTTGCTCCAGATTAGTGCATGCATTTAGACCAGTCTCAAGCAATTGATTGCATTTATCAGGAGGGAACTGTATATAAGGCCTGTATCATCATGGTGTATTTATCAGGAGGGAACTGTATATAAGGCCTGTATCATCATGGTGCATTTATCAGGAGAACTGTATATAAGGCCTGTATCATCATGGTGCATTTATCAGGAGAACTGTATATAAGGCCTGTATCATCATGAGTGCATTTATCAGGAGAACTGTATATAGGCTGTATCATCATGTTGCATTTATCAGGAGGGAACTGTAATAAGGCCTGTATCATCATGGTGCATTTATCAGGAGAAACTGTATATAAGGTCTGTATCATCATGGTGCATTTATCAGGAGGGAACTGTATATAAGGCCTGTATCATCATAGTGTATTTATCAGGAGAACTGTATATAAGGTCTGTATCATCATGGTGTATTTATCAGGAGAACTGTATATAAGGCCTGTATCATCATGGTGCATTTATCAGGAAACTGTATATAGGCCTGTATCATCATAGTGCATTTATCAGGAGAACTGTATATAAGGCCTGTATCATCATAGTGCATTTATCAGGAGAACTGTATATAAGGCCTGTATCATCATGGTGCATTTATCAGGAGAACTGTATATAAGGTCTGTATCATCATGGTGCATTTATCAGGAGGGAACTGTATATAAGGCCTGTTCATCATAGTGTATTTTAGGAGGAACTGTATATAAGGCCTGTATCATCATAGTGCATTTTCAGGAGAACTGTATATAAGGCCTGTATCATCATAGTGGCATTTATCAGGAGAACTGTATATAAGGCCTGTATCATCATAGTGTATTTATCAGGAGGGAACTGTATATAAAGTGCTGTATCATCATGGTGCATTTATCAGGAGAAACTGTATATAAGGCCTGTATCATCATAGTGCATTTATCAGGAGAACTGTATATAAGGCCTGTATCATCATAGTGCATTTATCAGGAGAACTGTATATAAGGTCTGTATCATCATGGTGTATTTATCAGGAGAACTGTATATAAGGCCTGTATCATCATGGTGCATTTATCAGGAGAACTGTATATAAGGCCTGTATCATCATAGTGCATTTATCATGGAGGGAACTGTATATAAGGCCTGTATCATCATAGTGCATTTATCAGGAGAACTGTATATAAGGTCTGTGTTATGGTGCTTACGCAGGGGGCAGGCTGAGCTCGGGTACGTCCTCCAGACTGCTGTTGTTGCTGATGTGCAGCTCGTCCAGGCCGGGCAGAGTCTCCCAGCTTTTCTGACGCTCCTTCTCCAGGCCAGAGTCCGACGTCCACGAGGCCGACCACTCCCCGTCGCTGCACTCCGAGCTGCAGACACACACGCGCAAGGATGTGTAAACATGCGCACACACACCATTTTACCTAGTCAACACCCCAACTAATCCTCTAGCTGTAAACACAAGACCTTCGCTAGCAACCTTTGCTTCCTCAATTCTCAGTTAATACTTCATCAGGACAACAGAGACCTTCATATTCACACTTTCCCAGAAAGGCTAAATAATATTGCGAGTTGCAATGTCATGGTTCATCAGAGATCTAGAAAATGACCGGTCTACATTTATGAATAATTCCAAAATGCAGACAAACTATACTGCTAATGTTTAACTGACATTTTCCATCACCGCAATCCATATTTTACTAGGCTCTAAGACCAAGAAAAAGGTCATACRTAAAAAATGTATATATAATGTATATTATAATACCTTTCCTCAGCCTTCATGAAAGGAGCACACGTCTCATTGAAATCCTCCAGATCTTCCCAGGTATCCTCTTCATCTGAATTAATTTTTCTACCWGCCTCTCCATGTTCACACCACCTCTCTATAGGGCTAAACCCATTCGATTCAGTCTGAGGAAAATCAAAGAGCATCTCCTGGTTTGGCCTTTCTGTTTGCGTCAGAAAGAACGGAGGTGCAGACACACACTTGGTCTTGCTGGCCTGTTTGGCTAAGCCACAGTCTACCTCCTCGCGGTGAGAACTCTTCCTCTTCTCCAGGTGTGTTTCACTCGTCTGCTTACGAATTTTGGGCCTCACCACCATCTCCGACTGTGTCCCTCTCTGGTTGTCGTTCCCCAGCTCGGCAGKACCTTTGGGACCGATGGGAGAGCCACCGGCTGCTAGGTTATCTGGTGTATGGTGGTCCTCAGTGCTGTTTTCCATGTGATCTGTTCCGTTGTGTTCTGATATATTCCTCTCAGGAGGGGGTTCCTCTGTGTCTGAATCTGATTTAGGATCGGTTCTAGATTCTTTCACTGACTCAGTGTCTCTGAGGGAACAGTCTGTCCCGTCACACGATTTTGTATACAAATACGAGTGCAAACCGCTGAGATAGTCAAACTCTTTACCCAGCTCGAAGATCATGTCATCCAGTCTTTTCTGGAGACCGTGAGACAGGTCGGAGCCCTGCCCCTCCTCCTCCTCGCCTCCACTACTGTCCGGCTCATAAGCATCAATATTTACAAAGCTCAATACGCTAGAATTAGAAGGGTTACTGTCCTCGGAGATAGGCCACGCACTGGCTTCACCACTTTTCTTCAAGACATTTTGGTCCTGGTCACTCTTAAGTTTCTTGTAATGGACGGAGCGGGCTTCCGATGGCTTCCTAGAAGTTGACTGTTTCTTGTGGGGAGGATCTTTGCCAGATTTGGCTTTTACTTCTGGGCGAACCGAACTCCATGACACAGGAAAGCTGGTGTGAAGTGTCGAGGAGATGTTCCCTTTTGAAGGTAGAGGAGAGAGAGRCATTTTAGTCACAGCTAAAAACAAAACCAAAACGTCTACCATGACTTGTCAATACACAATGATTACACTTGTTGAAAGAGAAAGGAGGAGAGACAATAGAGCAAAGACAGAAAAGAGCGGTCCTTGTTTTCTGAATACAGATATAGCGTGCAGCAGCTCCAACCAGACATATTTTATTAAAGAGCAGAATAAGGGATTCATAGGCTTAGCTGCTCACACTGCATTCCATGTCACACGATAAATCAATCCAAACCTCAAGCTATACAGTACTCACTCACTCACATGCTGCTGCTGCTCACTACACAATCTGCTTACTGGTCTGCCATGGATGATATCACAAAAACAATAAACACAACTTCCATTGATTTGCCGACCTTGTTATCATTGTTAACATGCAGAAATATAGACCTGTATCATTGCTTGAAAGAGACAAATATGCTCTTCAGACTCAGACTACATCTTGTCCCTCAGACAATCAATGCACTGCAAATGGGACTTGAGAAGGCGCATAATAGATGTACTTGCACCGTGAACGTACGTATGGAATGCGCTCTATGGACACCGTCCATTTCCATAGCTGGCCAACCCTCCACACTGGCTGGGTTCCTGTGCTTGGCAGAGGTTGGGCGGAAGCTAACGTATGCATGCCTCCTGCCGTATCTCCTTCCTGTTATTGTGTGATATCCAACAGCCGGTTTGGGCCAGGCTGACTTGCCAGCTTCCTGACCCATCACTAGAGAGAGAGGAAATAACAACATTGAAATAAACAGCTTCAAAACTAAAAGCTGCAAAGAGAGTGCCTGATGGTTTAATCGAACCTGAAAGTAGACCAATTGTCTGAGAAAATGTAACTTTGATCCATACAAAATACAGAACAGTAAAGATACAAGAAACATTGCTGCAAGCCATTATGGTTGTGGTGGGCTTCTTTACACTTAAAATCCGTCTGGAAATGTTGGCAAAGGAAAGCGAAAACACTCAAATATGATTAACATGGCATGAAAGAAGTAAACAGTCATGGTCTTGCTAAAATTCTTGTGGACCTACAAATGTGACCGAAATTGAGAAACAGAAAAAGCAGAATGTATATACAATATCAAATTCAGTACTACCAGCAGTGCTACGAAATTATCCAAAGAAAGTATGATATGCCTCTCTCTGGCTGGGTTCAAATAAAATGTTATTTGTCACATGTGCCGAATACAACAGGTGTAGACCTTCCTGTGAAATGTTTACTTACAAGCCCTTAACCAACAATGCAGTTCAAGAAAAAGGGGTAAGAAAAATGTTAAAATAAAATAAAGTTTAAAAAAAAATTTAATAAAAAGTGACAAAATAACAATACCGAGGCTCTATACAGGGGGTATCGATACCGAGTCAATGTGCGGGGGTACTGGTTAGTCAAGGTAATTTGTACATGTAGGCAGTGGTGGAAAAAGTACCCAAATGTCATACTTGTGTAAAAGTAAAGATACCTTCATAAAAAATGACAAGTKWAAGTCACCCAGTAAAATACTACTTGAGTAAAAGTCTAAAAGTATTTGGTTTTAAATATACTTAACTTCTTATGGCTGGAAGCAGTATTGAGTAGCTTGGATGAATAAGATGCCCAGAGTAAACTGCCTGCTACTCATGCCCAGTTGCTAATATATGCATATTATTAGTAGATTTGGATAGAAAACACTCAAGTTTCTAAAACTGTTTGAATGAAGTCTGTGAGTATAACAGAACTCATATGGCAGGCAAAAACCTGAGAAGAAATCCAACCAGGAAGTGGGAAATCTGAGGTTTGTAGGTTTTCAACTCATTGCCTATCGAAGATACAGTGGAATATTGGTCATATTGCACTTCCTAAGGCTTCCACTAAATGTCAACAGTCTTTAGAACCTTGTTTGATGCTTCTACTGTGAAGGAGGGGGGAATGAGGGCTCTTTGAGTCATGGGTCTGGCAGAGTGCCATGAGCTGACCACGCACATTCACGTGACAGAGTTAGCTTGCGTTCCATTGCATTTCTGAAGACAAAGGAATTCTCCGGTTGGAACATTATTGAAGATTTATGTTAAAAACATCCTAAAGATTGATTCTATACATCGTTTGACATGTTTCTACGAACTGTAATATGACTTTTTGTCTGAACTTTCGCATGGACTTGCCCGCGCGAACAAAAAGGAGGTATTTGGACATAAATGATGGACTTTATGGAACAAATCAAACATTTATTGTGGAACTGGGATTCCTGGGAGTGCATTCTGATGAAGATCATCAAAGGTAAGTGAATATTTATAATGCTATTCTGACATCTGTTGACTCCACAATATGGCGGAAATCTTCATGGCTTGTTTGGGCTCTGAGCGCTGTACTCAGATTATAGCATGGTGTGCTTTTTCCGTAAAGTTTTTTWAAATTCTGATACAGCGGTTGCATTAAGGAGAGGCTTATCTAAAGTTCCATGTATAACACTTGTATCTTTTAGCAATGTTTATTATGAGTATTTCTGTAAATTGATGTTTTGGAAGCTAAACATCACTGAACATAACGCTCCAATGTAAACTGAGATTTTTGGATATAAATATGAACTTTACCGAACAAAACATACATGTATTGTGTAACATGAAGTCCTATGAGTGTCATCTGATGAAGATCATCAAAGGTTAGTGAATAATTTTATCTCTATTTCTGCTTTTTGTGACTCCTCTCTTTGGCTGGAAAAATTGCTGTTTTTCTGTGAATAGGTGCTGACCTAACATAATGATATGTTGTGCTTTCATTGTAAAGCCTTTTTGAAATCGGACACTGTGGTGGGATTAACAACAAGTTTATCTTTAAAATGGTGTAAAATACTTGTATGTCTGAGGAATTTTAATTATGAGATTTCTGTTGTTTTTTAATTTGGCGCGGGATTCCAGCCATAAGAAGTTTTAATAGTCACATGTACAGGGTTGCAGGTGTGATTGCAGGGTAGTGACAATCTCCGCCCTCCAACATGCATGACTAAGTGATATCAAATAATGAAAATGGTAAATTAAAAATTAAAAAAGAGAAATATAACTACACACATCATCATAACTGTAGCAGTGATGAATAAATCAAATGTCCATTGGGGGTGGAGGCAGAGTAAAGACTTGAGGAAAATGCTGATCATAGGGTGGGGGTGGGGGGGGTGACCCTTGAGGGGTTGTACTTGTGAAATAAATAAAACAAAAAATATATATTTTAATCAATAATAAACATATTGTCAACTGCAACATTGATGAATGTCGTTTGGGTACGGGCAGAGTAAAAGTCCAGGTAACGCGTTAGCTAGCTGACTAAGTTAACGTTAGTAGTGGCTATTCAGCAGCCTGATGTGATGGTCTGAAGGTAGAAACGATTGGCCCCGATACGATAACAGTAACGTTAGTCAATTTAGCTGATTATTAGTGCGTGTATTTTCACAAGATAACATTTTTATTTGTAGATGGAACTTGGAAAAACGCTTGGCCCTGGCCTAACGTTGGCTAACTAACTGTGTTGTGTTATGCTAGCTAACGTTAGCTTGTCAAAAAAGCTTCCTCTTCTGGTTGTCAACAATACATGCAGTAAACTAGTTGGCTACTGTAGCAATTTTCAAACGGCAAGGGACAAAACATTTCAGTTGTTATCAATCAAACATTAGCGATTACCTTATTTTAACCAATATCAACATCAAATACAAAATATGGTCGTATTACCTGTCCCC